>NC_092505.1:85182101-85482101 GCF_047511675.1 Marmota flaviventris
TCTTCTGTGACCAATACTTGAGAACGACATTTGTTGGTGATTTATGATGGCCCCTTTGGGTTACCACAAGGAAAGAGCAGTCATCTGTCAACTGTTGTTTACTTTCTAAAATGTTTCCTTACTTTTTCTTCATATGAGAATTTTTTAATCATCAAAGATTATTCAGCTTTTAAGGGAAGTATAACCAACCATTAATGTCAGTCTTCTGTAAAAATATTAGTTTCTCATATTGTGTTTTTCAGGTAACTCAGTAAGGTTAAATAAGGCAATTTTCCCTGTTGTACTTAAATTTCCAAAGTGCTAATAAAATTCAATTTTATTAAAAATTTATTAGCCATAGAATAAAAATGACTCCCAGAGACACTGGAATTCTGACTAAATTCCCAATAAATGCCATTCAGGGTACATTTAAATGTTTATACTGTGGAAAGCCAAAGGCTTTCCTCCTCATAATTTCACAACCCCAACACCCATATATTCTACCCTCCCTGCCACTTTTAGCATGCTCACAAATACTGCATTAAAATAATTATCTATTATTCTAAATGGGGAGCAGAAGTTTAGTGATAAAGTAAATGAAAATTTTATAGTAAGTGTTGATAATTATCTTAATATTAAGAACTCTCAAAAAAGAATGCTCCTTGTGATTTTTCTAATTCTCTAACTTTGATGGCTAGTTCCTGTGCTTTATAAGTTATATAACATGTATGTTATCTATGTCACAAGATTAAACAATGCAGAGTGATAACGTAGAAAGCATTAGAAAAATTCTCTGTGGATATATTTTCATGTTCAAAAGTCATCTGTAATATCGTCAAATGCTTTGTACTTGACACTGAACAAATCTCAGAGTTATTAAAGAATAAAATAGGCCATAAATAATAGTTACCATTTATTGAACATCTATCTGTATCCTTCATGACACTAGGTTCTTTGTGTACTTCAGAGTCTCATAAGCTGGGAGGATTGACATTATTAATTCCATCTTAAAGACTCAAAGATATTACATAATTTGTTCAGAATAGAAAATGGTCAAGACACCTTTTAAATACAAGTATGTTTTCTTTCATAAATATAAATGAAAGTAATCAATATAACACATACAACTATGTAGTGTGTCTGAAGAAACAGGGAGTATTATGGAAAATACATTTGTAGTCTACTTTTGAGTATGTGATTTTTTTCAAATAAAAGAGGAAAATATGGCATTTCATTTTCATCCTTTTATTTCCAACTTATCTGTAGTCTCTGAGAATAAAACTAATTTTGTTCCTATTTATATGTTAGGATCTGGCATAGAACAAGGAGACAAATTTTGAATCCAGCGATTCTCAGCAGTCATGTCAAAAAATCTGAACTAGATCTAAATGCAATCCAGAAACATTGCTATACTACTCCCTGTGGTTATTGCTAAAAATTCAGACAGAACTTAGAGTATTGAAAAATAAATTTCATTGAAAAATAAAATTTAAATTGAAAAATGAAATTTTTAAAATTTCCCAGTGTTCAAGAGCTCTAAAAAATAAACCTGAGCACTTCCTTGGTTATCAGTTCTTACCACCTCCTCCAGCCACACATTGCAAGACTATTAAACACTTAGATCTTCAGGAGACCACTCTACGATACCCAAGAACAATACTGTTGGGTCCTAATTGTGACTGAGGCATAGTAACACGTTGAATTTTATCAACTGTTCCCTTTTAGTAAGTCGGATCACCTGCAAACATCTTGACTAATACAGAATATCCATTAAGTAAGGCCACAGCTTCTTGCTTGAAAAGTAAATTTGCTCCAACACCTGTCCCAATGCCCTCTTTAAAGGGAATGGACAAAGGTGGTTGACATGTGACCTTTTAACCTCTCAGGAACTTCCATACCTGGGGCATTTTACTCAGAAATGTGTGGCTGAGCTTCTTGTTTGCACTCTCCTCTGTCATGCTGCTGTTTATTTTGCCCACACTGCTGTATTTGCACTGAACACAGCTAGAACTCCACTGCGAAGTGGCCTCTGGCCTGACGTGTAAACAGCATCTGGGAGGAAAACACTCAGGAGTGCTGCCGAGTGTGTAGAATCGAAGTGGGAGTGTTATTTTTGTTATTATTCAATAGACCTTGGTTTTGCAAAAACACATCTTTAAGCCGCATATGCACACTTTCTTTTCCATCATTATTATTATTATTCTTGGGTATCATAGAGTAGTCTCCTGAAGATCTAAGTGTTTAATAGTCTTGCAATGTGTGGCTAGAGAAGATGATAAGAACTGATAACCAAGGAACTGCTCAGGTTTATATTTTCTTTTTCTTTTTGTGCTTTCTTTCCCATTAGAGATAGTTGTATGTTCAGATACTATTTTGTCACTGAGTGTGTGGCCAGGTGAGGGCTTCCTGGTGTGCTGGAGAAGGGATTTCTGCTTTGAGTCAGAGGTTGTGCTAAATGACCCTTTTTAATCCTGAGATTCCATGTTTCTAGGGGGTGGGGTAAGTGGGCAAATATTTATGCATTTAAATAATTCTAAAACAGATTGTTTTGGCAATAAAATGGCATGAATTTTTATAGAACTATAAAAATTTTTGTAAGCAAATAATTTACTAGCAATGCTCATTAATACCTTTAATAGTTTTTGCCCTGGACAGGGCTATCATGGACTCTTCTTGTCAGCAAAGATTTCAGATAAAGGCTGAATAGAGTTTCATATATATCTAATTGCTCAGTCAGGCCTTAATTCTTGGCTTATGTTAGGATTTATCTTTACACTCATGACTTATTACAACCTTCCACTCACCGTGACTTTAAAGCTCACCTGAAAACAAAACCCATTTCTTTAAAGTGAAAGACTTTACTGTCCTGGAACTTGATTTCTCCATTGGAAAATAGGATGAGATTTGAAATTTGTCTGAATCACTGAAGATCAAGGCAGGAAAGCCTGTTAAGGTTGGTAAAATTTAATTCTTCCCCTAATGTTGAGCCTTATATAATCTACAAAACAGAGAAGAACGGTATGGCTCTCTGGGAAATTGTGGCCCCTAATTTGCTGGGTGATTTTGGATAAGCCTCTTCATCTCTCTTAGCCTCAATTTCCTTGTTCCTTAATGAAGGGAACAAAATAAGGTTGGCTTCTAAGGTTTCTTCCAAGATCTCTTCTAATGCTCTCAGGTTCTAAGTCTCTCCTACCTAAGAGAAAGCTCTTCCCATCCTTCCTCTGTGGCTGCCTCAGTCTCAGCAGACATTTGGCGCTCACTGGTTTCAGATGCTTTTGGGCACCTTTTTCAAAGTGCATTAGAAATACATCTGAGGCCTGGGCAGGCTGCTATCCCAGATGCACTCATGGGAAGTGAGCAGGAAGCAGCTCAGCCAGGCTTGTACAGTCCCCTGGCCAGGCTGGGGAGTGGGGGTAGGGGTTCCGCTAGACCTCAAGGGTGGCAGACTTTTCCATTCTCCACATTTGGGGCCAGCACTGTCACCACCACCATCAGGAAAATTTACATCCACTTGCTCTTCCATCTCAAAAGTTGGAATCAAAAAAATCTAGATCCATTATAATAGATAACATGAGGTAGCCACCCTGCTACATTTTATAGACATTATGTCATCTAATGCCACAACACCCCTAAGAAGTCAGTAGCTGCCATTATTCTGCCTGTGTACAGGAAGAAACTAAGATCCTATTACAATTACAATTACAAATATGTGACCGAGTCAGTTTCCATGACTCCCAACCTCTTGTTCTTCCCAACTTATACCATTGCCCTCTGTACTGTCAGTCTGGGGAGTAAGCACTTAAATTTTCCATTGTTATTATTTTTTATTCTTTTAAAAAGAAACTTTAAGGGATTTGAGAATAAAATGTTTAGAAAAATATTTAGGATTTCAATTCCAAGATGGCGGTGTAGCTCTCATTAGCCCTAACCTGGTACCTTGCAACCTTTATAGGCTGGGGGCAGCCAAACACTCATTTGATTCCCTTCCTCTAAACAAGCTACTAGCCATCTATTTTTAAATGAAATAAAACTAATTTCATCTTGAAAATTCTTTGGACCATTTCAGGACATTCAATGAGATAACTGGGGGATATCCTGGTGTGTTAGAAAACCGAGGTTGGAAATCAGTGCTCTAAGGACTGAAGAAGCAAATTAATTTTTCTCTCTGGTTTTCTTCTGGTAGTTTTATGTGTGGAAACTCAACTTTCTGCAGCTTTCATTTTGTGTTTTGACTTCCTTCTTCTTGTTATTCTTTCTCTATTTATTGTGTATGGACTACTATAGATTTCGTTAATGTAGCTCTTAACCTAATTAGCTTTCTTCTAACAAAACAATACCCTTCATTTCAGAAATGTGCAGGTTTTTAGAGGCAGGAAGAAGCCCATGACCTTCTGAGCTGCCCTGCTGTCAGGCTGAGCATAGGTGACTCATGAAACACTTACGGAGGTATAGGGAAAAACAGCTCAGCAAGACAGGGCTCTGTCTTAATAATAGGAAAAATACATTTTCAAAGAGTTGTGCTAGGCTTCTTTTGAAGACTCTGCTCATGGTTTTCAAGGTATGTGACCTGACCTGATTGGATTCTGGAATAAGCAGAGCTTCAGCAGAGAAACCCTTCATGCCCTCATCACGATGTGTTTATAAGCAAAGCCCAAACAGTTCCCAGGGAAAATGAAATACAAGTGTCTCATTCAAGATGACCCATTTAAAGGAAAAATCTCAGAAAATTTAATGACTGCCATGTGACTTTAAAACGTGCCAACTATCTATCTGTATACCAGTCAATGGCAATTTCTTTTTCTTTTTCTTTTTTTTCTTTTTGGGGTACAGGGACACTTGGGAACACTCAGGGGCACTCAGCGACCAAGCCACATCCCCAGCACTATTTTGTATTTTATTAGAGACAGAGTCTTCCTGAGTTGCTTAGTGCCTTGTTTTTGCTGAGGTTGGCTTTGAACTTGCGGTCCTCTTGCCTCAGCCTCCCAGGCTACTGGGATTACAGGCATGTACCAAGGTGCCTGGTGGTGATTTCATTTCTTTTTCTTACTTACAGTCTTCTCAATGGCTACTTGTTCTACTCATTTATTTGATATTTTAGCATTCATCCATTCACTCAATTTGCACGGAACAAGGCACTACTTCAGGTATAACACCTTTTTGATATACTTTTTCACTGATCACTCTGAAAATTTAGAGGAGTTCTTCAATTACTTTAAAATTTAGTTTCCTCATCTGTTTAAAAATGAGATTGGAAGCCAGGTGTGATGGTGCATGCCTGCAATCCTAGCCACCTGGGAGGCTGAGACAGGAAGATTACAAGTTTGAGGCTAGCCTCAGCAATTTAGCAAGCCACTGTCTCAAAATTAAAAAAAAAAAAATGAAAAAGGCTGGGGATGTAGCTCAGTGGCAAAACACTGCTGGATTCAATCTCCAAAAGAAAGCAAAACAAAACAAAATAAATGAGATTGGACAGGATTCTAAATTAACCCTAACTTCATGGCATGGATATTGAGATCAATTTAATATTTACCCAAATTAGGAAACAAATATAACGTTTCTCAGCTCTTAATAAACAACTTGCCCTAATATATTTATTTGTATTAACAGGCAGCCTAACCAACTAGCTTGATGCAGATCTGACCACAAAAATGTTGCCAATAAAAGGGTCTAAAACATCCCAGAAGCCCACAGGACAAACTTGATTTGTAGATTGTCTTAGTTTTATTTGTTTGTTAAAGATTCCCAGCACTGAGCTCACTGCCTAGAACTAGCTCATTTGTGCTTGGTATTTAATGTTTCCATCGCCTCACTAATAGAACCAGATTGGTGGCCAAACTAGAAACAGACTATGGCAGAACTGGCTATTTTTCCCCATGCCCTTTCTCCTGCTTGTCTGTTTAGTCATAGAAGATTCTGTTGTCGACGTGTCCTTGACTGTCCAGAGAGGGTCTACGTTTCCCAGTCTCTCTTGCAACTAGGTGCACCCATGAGACTGCATTTGAGCCAGAGGGATGGGAACTGAAACCATGTGTGCCACTGCTGGGTCACCTCAACCATGAACACAATTGCCAGAGCTTTATTCTTTTCTTTCCTCCTGCTCCCTGCGAAGTGGTGACACCCAGAACAATCATAGGAATAGGTCTAGAAGATGCCAGAATAGGCCATCAGGCATGAACCACAGACTTAGGAGAAGGAGAGAGAAATTCCTGTTTTACTTATGTTATTATTTGTGACAGACGCTTTGTTATAGCAGTTCAGCTTCTAATGAATGTTCCTTCAGTTCTGGACTCAAAAGAAAATAGTTTTAAGAGATAAAAATATTAAATATTTTTAAAATAGCATGTAGGAAAGAAGGGGAAAAGATGATATGTTTTATTACCTTTCGAGTATTTTTCAAAGAAAGGGAGTGGGGTGTAAGAGCAATTAGGAAAAGGTGACAAAGGTGCCTGTTAAGGATATTTTTTAAGTTAGGAGGGTTTTTTTTGTTTGTTTGTTTTTTGGTGGTGGGCAGGTACCAGGGATTTAACCCAGGGCACTTAACCACTGAGCAACATCCCCAGCCCGCTTTTACTTTTTATTTTGAGTCAGGATCTCCCTAAGATGCTTAGGACATTATCAAGTTGTGAGGCTGGCTTTGAACTTGCAATCCTCCTGTCTCAGCCTCCCAAGCTGCTGGGATTATAAGTGTAAGGAATGGCTCCTAGGTCAGTGGAACCTTACAATGCAAAGGAAACTCTGGGTGTCAGAGGAAACCTTAATGGTACATTTCCTTGGTTATATTCTGTCTATATAATGCAGAGACTTTGCAGTCAGGAACATATTTGAGCTCAAATTGTAGCTTCGTCAGTGACTAGCTATGACATGGGGCAACTGATTCTAGTTTCCCTGTCAATAAAAGGGGAATAAAAAGAAGTTTTCTCACAGAGTGGTTATAAAACTAAAAATAATATACATGCTTGGCACATAGCAGGCTCTTCTTGAATAAGGAACTGCTTTTTTTTTTTTTTCTCTCTCTCTCTCTTTGGTACTGACAGAACCCAGGGGTGTTTTACCATGGAACTACTTCCCCAGTCCTTTTATATTTTTTATCTTGAGACAGGGTTTCGCCAAGATGTTGAGGCTGGCCTCAAACTTGCAATCCTTCTGCCTCAGCCTTCTGATTTGCTAGGATTATAGGTGTGCACCACTGCATCCCATTAGACTCTGTTATTATCTTTCTTTGACAATGGTAGTTAGGCATTGTTGCTTCTATCAGTTCCTCTGCTATCTTGCTGGTACTTTACTTTCTGGATGGACTGAGTTAGGCTGCTGGTCTTTTTGCAGAGGGCCTGGTTAGAGTGAGGCCTACCTATGGTCCTAAATCTCTATTAGCAGGCTGAAAGCCCCCTGGTGCCTGACTGAGCAAGCCTTTACAGGTATTTAGGAAGAGACCTGGGTTACTGGGTAGTCTATTGGCAATTTAGAACTTGGTAAAATTGCCTGAGCAGGTCAAGTTCCTAGTGCAGTCTCATTTGCAAATACAGAGCCTCAGTCTCAGTGCCCCTCACTTACTTCTTTGAGAATTATTTTTTTAATAATACTTACATTACTGCCAAGGCCTGCTTCAAAGGGCCCTCCTCTTTTTGATGCATTTTGCTTCTACATATTATGTTGCTCTCATTTATAAATGGAAGAATTTTAAGTGCATGTCACAGAATGTGTGAGTCCTATCAGGCACTTTCTAGTCCCTTGAAATATTTTTGTGCTGGTTAAAGGGACTGACTGAGAGGTTCCTTCAGCATCAGAACCTGCTTTGTGCTGCTGTCAGAAATTTTTGACTGGTAGGCTCTCTCCAGGAATCCAAACGGGCAGTTGAAACAAAGGACTATGCTTCCCAAATCGCTCATTTGACTAGATACATCTCTCATCATCCAAACTCAAAGTTCAACTACATCAAATTAAAAAGCTAAATAGGTTGTAAATGCAGGATCTACGTGTTCAAAGTTATCTTAAAACCGATCATAGTTATGAATGTTCACATTAAAAAAATACCTGCAGTATATTTAAAATTCTAAAATGGTGATTTATTTAATTCAGCTGAATTTATGCCAGCTTTCCCCTTTAGGTAGCAAAGGTTGTTTATTAAATGTGTTGCCTATGTCAGACCAGATACAGAGCTCAGGAATTTAGAATAGCTAACCCTTAAGGCTCCGTTAAAATTATTCCCATTTTAAAGGCAAGTAACTGAGGCCTAGAGAACAAGATCACAAAGAGTGCTGAGTAAAGATTCAAACCCAGATCTGTTGGTCTTGAACCCCCCCATCCTTAATATGTCTTATTCTCCTATTGAAGGATTTATTAGGATTAGTTAGTTCCCTCTTGTTATAAAACTGAAGCCCCTGTCCCAGAATTAACTTGAGTGGAGACCAATCATCATTTTCCTTTGTCAAATTGGAAATTCATGGCTTTGACAGATAAGATGATCTCTGAGCAAAAATAAAAGATGTTTTATAAATTAAGTGCGTTTCTGTCTCTTCTTTTTTCTTTTACAGATGGAATAGGAGAAAATGCTTAATGGAGTTTAGTACAAGTTGAATTATTTTAAAAATATTTTTTCTGTCTTATCATGCATATCTCAGATGTGTAAAAGGTGTCAATTTACCTGAATTAACGGCAGGTAGAGGGTTTAAGTCTGTCACATTAATTCCTCTTCTCTTCTCTACCCCAGAGATCTCAGTCAACTCAAAACAATGCATCTTCAGAGGAAGAACCCTGAGGATTTTAGAGAAGTGGCTTTTGTTCCGTAGCAGCCAGTGGGTCCCTTCCCCCTGTTCCTGTGCCCAGGAAGCCACCCCTAGCGTCCCCAGTTCAATTTTCACTTAAGTCCTTCCTCATGGCCATTTAGCAGACAGTGTGTAATTTAGGGCAATTACTTTGCTGATGTCTCTTATCCTCCCCCCTCCCCCTCCCGTAAACTCCCCTGCTCTCCTTCTCCATTTACATTTTTCAGATGAAGCAACAGACAAAACCTGAGAGAGAGCCTCGCCCACCTGGCCTGGAGGCCACATCAGGTTGATGTAACCAGGAGAGCCAGGCTCATCTGACCAGATTAAAGGAGACACTGGGCCCTGGCAGAATGGATGCTGACAGGTAAATAAGGCAGGAGAGACACGTGACTGGGGGCTACCGATCTCCAGTCTGGTGATCCACGGACACTATATCCTAGCAACTGAGCAGTGCATGAAAGAGAGTAAGGAGAACATCTTGTCATTTGGGATTAAAAAAAAAAAAATTAAACTATCTTACATCTTGAGGGGAAAATTCTTTTTTTGGAGGATACCTTTAAAAAAATTATTTACAAATTTTAGATTTTATATATTTTTTAAAGCAGTTAAGATCTGCAACATCTTCAATAGGAAAAAGAGGAATTAAAGATCTGACTATCGGTTTAGAAATATCGATACAGAAATCAGTCCCAGTAAAACAATATTGTTAGTTGTATACACACACAAAAGAAAATGTAATCATGTTATCTCTAGCTACCTTACCTAAATATGTTACTACTTATAACGGAATAGTCATATTTAATGATGCTAATGGTTTAATGTGTATAGCTTTGTACTGTTTTTAAACAACTTCCCATAACTAAAGTTTATTAAAGGTTTGGGAGTTTCCTGTGTTGGGTCCCTCCTTGGCGCTTGACATGAGTTTTTCCACGAGATTCCTCATAACTTTGCAAGCTAGACATTGCACCTCCATTTTCCAGATGAGAAGATTGAGGTTAAGGTAACTTTCTCGAGATCATGGTGTCAGAAGATGCTGGACTAGCAGTCCCTTGTTCTTTTCCTGTGTTCTCTGATACTCTGATAATAACCACCACTATCACTAAATGCCACATAATGGGATCTGAGTGTGTTTAAATATCATTATCAACAATTCATGAACCTCTCTTTGCTCTAAAGAAGTAATGACAACGAGGGACTGCAGCATCTCCCCCCATCAGGCTGCCCAGGCTTGGTGCCGACGAGCCCCCTGACTTTCCTGTCGATGGCCTTATTTTGCAGGTGAGATCAGTGGACATGAGCCACTGATGCGTGGCTTTGTGGGCAGTGTGCTGACTGTAGACTAGGTGTTTCCTCCTCTCTGCCTAAGAGGAGATGGGACTTCAGCTAAAGGTGACACCTGGAGCTTTGCTCCAAAAGCCTGGAGGGCAGGGAGGATCATCCTACTTTTTGGCAATGGAGATGCTTCCTAGAGCAAGTGGGATTTGAAGAATAGAAAATACACTTTGTAAACAAGAAAACACACCCATGTTCTTTATAGAATCCATTGTTTGAGCTAAATATTACTTGATTTAAAGATCCAAGGATTACTGATTTGCGTAGGAGGCTATTGAACGGGATGGTTTATATTTTTACGCTTCTTTGTTAAGTACAATGTAGTCCAAGCTGGTTCTAAATTGAGAAATAGGAATTAAGTGCTGATACTGTGACTGGCCAATCTGTTCCACCAATCAGCTCCATCTGTTTGAGGACTAAAAACTGTCCCCACCAGTCTTCTTGCCTTTACAGTCCATGAGCTTGTCCTTCAACCATGGCATCTACAAATCTCTCATGATTTCACACCACTGACATTTTGTGTGTTAGAGCCGATCTTCAAATTGCTACCAGAGTTGCCATTCCTTGAATTGCCACACTTCCTCCTCCAATCCTCTTTGGGTCCTCGTCACTCATGCAGTAAAGTCTACTACTCATTTTTGTGAAGTAGGAACACCCCACAAATTAGCCTCCAAGTACCTCAACACCACCTTTCTGTCCACTCTCCTGACACATCCCCCATCCCTCACCAAGCATGTCCTTTCCATTACCAGGCAGGGCCAGTCATTCTCTTGGTCAAGAATGGTCTTCCTCACCCTGTTCTAAATAGCAGA
This sequence comes from Marmota flaviventris, assembly GCF_047511675.1. Lineage (NCBI taxonomy): Eukaryota > Metazoa > Chordata > Mammalia > Rodentia > Sciuridae > Marmota > Marmota flaviventris. Next base: position 85,192,990 of record NC_092505.1, read on the forward strand.
ATCCAGTTCTTTCTTAATGTTGGATCAGAAATCACTAATTGAGGCTGTTGTTCAGTGGTCTCCTTTCCCTCCCTTCCTATCTCCCAAGGTCTCCAATCACAAATCACTTCTTACTTACACAATAAAATGATGTGGCTTTCAAGTTTCATGTATTTATTTATTGTTTTATTTGGGCTTGTACTGTCGTGAGTTGTTTGCTGATCTCTCTGCCCAACTAAATGATAAGTGCCTTGCAGACAGGGATCATGTTTTATTCACTTTTGTGTGTTGAGTTGTGTTTTAATTTTGTATTTTGGTTTGAAAGACTGACAATTTGATGCTTTTGAATTAATAAATACAAAAGTCTTAATTGATAACAGGAAAATGACAGCTAGATAAACAGCATACTACCCACAAAGCAAACATCCAATACATGTTTGTTGATTGGGATGTTGGCTGAAGTACATTGTCATTTATAGAATGAATTACTGAAAAGAGAACATTCTTTGTTCTTTCCCAGTTCAAATATAGTACAAGCCAGGGAAGACCAAATAAAGCTATTGATTAAGGTCTCTTTGTTTCTTTAATATTTTTTCATTTATGATGTCCAATCGCAGTTTTTCTGTTTTGATCCTTTCTCTCTTGGAGAAAAAAAAAAACACACAACTGTTGCATTTGAGATTTCAGTACTAAGTCTCAATTATAGATTAAGAAGTATAAGCTCTGCTGGCCCACATCTTCGAGTTTCTAGAAGGTTGTATAGGATAGTGAATTCACATAAATCCTCTGAATGTCATTGTAGATTATGATAAATAATTTAAGTCTCATCTTTTTCATACTTTACTGTTTAGAATGCATTTTCATACGTAGTATGCTTTAGCCCTCACAGAAAATTTGTGAGGTAGATTTTAATCTCAGTTTTCAGGTAAAAGGAACTTATAACACTTAATGCCTTGCCAAAGACCATGCAGCTAGAACACAGTAGAACCAAGTCTAAGCCCAAGCCTTTGACTCCAAACCTAGAGTTCCCAAGAAGCAAAGCAGGGCTGGACCCCCACCTCTTGCCAAGATTAACTGGAGCTGCCACAACCACTCGACCTGATAATATGGTAAAGTTCTTGAGATAATGAGACCTCCCCTCACAGAGGTTTGAGAGAAGAAGTAACAGTTTGGGGCAATGGAGCGGACCACAGGTATGGAGAGATGTGTCTCAATAAGAAAGCACTAGAGAAGCATCCAAGGACCAATAAAGATCCAGACGCTCCAAGAAAGCAATTAGAAAGAAAATCCAAAATAGACCATGACCTACTTTTACAATGTGATGTATCTGGAGGAAAGTTTGGAATCTTCCCCAGTTCCAAGGAAGACTGTGGCTGGACAAGAGCATGGCTTCGTCCCTCCCAGCACCTTGCCCAGTGCCTGATGTTGGAGGCAGAGGAGGCAGCCTGTCCATGCAGGGTTGAACTAATATGATTGAAATGCTGGGCTGGGCAGGCCTATGAGTTCAAAAAAGGCCAACACAGAGAGGTACATGAAACACAGTTAATGTAAAAATATTCACTAATTCTTGAGAATAATATAACAAGAGGGATTCTTTCAAAAGTTGAGTGAAACAAATACAAATTCTGCAAGAAAACATTCTTTCTGTATCACTTCAGGTGTTACTAACACAAGACCATATGGATGAATTACTGGGCTCATCAGACCTTTCAGGTTGTGTCTACTACTTCATTCAGCAAATATCTATTAAGTGTGTACTTTGTGCCAGACATGAACACTATACTAGCAATGACATGGACAAAAATTGCAATTCCCAGACTGCTTGTGGTCTGGTTCATGACTGACATGTCCTTTGTGCCTTGGATAGACTTTGGGTCTGATGTCCAACTGCAGCTTCCCTATATTGTGATCTTCCCTCCCCTGCTAATTTGGAGGTGAAAAAAAAATGAGGGGCTGTTGAAGTTGCACTTGGCCTTTTTGTTTAGTTGCACTAAACAAAAATTATCAACCATATTCAGTAGCACAGAAAAAGATAACAATTGACCTGAGACCTCTCTAAGATGCAGGGGTGTAACTATATATTAAATGTGTCAATTTCTTGTTTTTTTTTTCTTCCAAACCCTCTATTCTAATCTGTATTCTAAACATATCAATTAAGCAGGTACTATAAGAAGATATGTGGTACAATGAATAGAATATTTGCATCCTTTGCTATATATTTTTCCCAAACACTGACTCAAGTATTTTATGTTCATTATTGCAGTTAATCTTCAGAACAATTCAACAAGATCATTTTCATTATTATTTTGGCCTTGATGAGGAGGAAAATGAAGCTCAAGGTGGTTCTTTTATCCAAGGTTAACCTCACCCAAGGAAAACTAAGTAAAGTCAGGATTTAGAAATAATTTTGACTCCAAAGCCCATATGGCCAAAGCCTCTAAGTTGCTGCCTTCAATGCTCTTAGTCTTCTGGGAGAGAAAGAAAAATTAAAATGTCATTTTTAGATCAGTGATAATTATTGCAAGGTGAGCAGACAGGGTTACTAATGGGGCATTAGTCCAGTTCTGAGAGCCAGAGGAGGAGATATCTAAGCCAAGTCCTGAAGAATGGGCCGACATTCACCTGGTAGCTTGGGAGAGAGGACAATCTATGAAGAAAAAAAGTTTGTGGAAAGGTCCACAGGTGAGACTGAGGGACATCGTGGTGGTGATCATGCAGGACATGATCATCAGTAACCTTCCAGCCCCATGTGGAACAAGCTGCATATTGCTTTCATATAAGTGTCCTCATCCTTCCTGGGGAATGGCATGAGAGCACAAGAGAACTTTGGCCATGCTTGTGAAATCCAACAATTTTGGTGAGAAACCCATACTCTATATGGAATCATTGTTCAGAAGCCTGGAGTCTGGGTCAGCCTAGGTCGGTGCAGTCTGGGAAGGGGACAGCTCATGCACGGCCAGTGTGGGCTCAGCTGCAAGCATTCTTAGACCTCTCCATGCCCTGACAGGTGGTGACTGGCTGTTCCTTCCTTGTCACCAGATGCTGCTAGAATTCTGAGAGTTTGGTTCTACATCAAACTCTACATTTGAATGAGGGGGGACAGATTGAGTAACCCAAATGAGCCAATTCTGTCCTGGCAGGCCAGAGGGTAGGAAATACAGAGTAGGGAAGGCAAAATCATGGGATTTGAGGCAAAACCATTATGGAAGAAATGAAGTCAAGTCTTCACATTCTACCACAAGTGTCTTTCTTGCAGCATCTTCCCTGGGGCCGTTATTTCAAAACTGTCCCCAGTTTTAGAGTAATGTAGACTCCTGTTGTGGCTTCGCTACTTCTGCATTCATTACTTTATCTTACAGGGAAAAATGAAAAGGTGCAGAAACGAACAGTCTTGCCTTGGCCCTAGGACTTACTAGCTGTGTGGCCTTGGGCAAGTTGCTTATCCTTATCTTTAGAATAAGGATAATAATGTAGATTTTGAATGACCAGCTAGGGGATTAGAATGTAATATATGTAAAGCATCCAGTCTGCCCCTCCATAGGCATTCAATAAATGCTAATTAATATCATGATTATAATGACATTTAAAGGAGAGGTTTTCAGTGCCTTCACTCAAATTTTGAATAATGGTGGAGGTTTGAGACAGCTGGAGGTTGATGTTTGAGTATTGATTATTTTCTGACTCAAACAATAGTTTAAATTCACTAAGGCATTGGCCAAAGGAATCCTATACTTATATAACCATTTTTCTGAGCCAAGGCATTTGGATTCATTTTTTGATTGGTATTAGGAAATTTATGGGAAAAAGAGAAAAGGATATTTCAAATTTGGACCCCTCAATCCCAGGAAAAATCCAGTATGTAAGGTTTCCACACCAGTGCTCATGATGCTTTTGGGAAAATTCTCTGGTAACTATGGGTCTTTTGTAATTCCTTGAAGATGTCTTGTTCTTGACCAAGTACTCAGGCACACTAGTACTGAAAACTCAGCTCACCAATTAGTAGGAAAAAAGGGAAGTTTTACTCTTTTTCCAGAACTAAGTAAATCAGATATTTGTGTTTGGTTTATTCAGTTAGATATTCACAGAGAAGCAGAGCATTCAAAAGAGGCTCAGTAAGAGAAAGAGCTCAAGGCTAAGAATTAGAAGACTTGAATTTTAATTCTGACTCTCTCCTGATCAGCTGTGAGGTAAGTCACAAAAAGGGAAAAGCAGAAATAAAACACCTTCTCCCTGGGAGGTGGATTGGGGAAGTCACCTGGGGGCTTAATCACTGACAAATGAAGTGCAATAAAGCTATTCTCCCAGCATCTACCTGCATTTATGGCTAAATAGTTCTGGAAGTTTTATTAAAGATTGCCCATAAAATTCAATAGTCATTTGCTATTCCCTTTACTTACATGTTTTAAAACAATAAATGCTATAAAGCTTTTGTTCTCAAATGTAAAATTAAACTTTTGATAAATATATTTTAGGTATTCGTAAATATTATAAAAGGGGAGTTATTCTAGCCTTCTAAATTAACCTGAGAATATTACCAAAAGATTTAACAGCTACCAACAAGGCTCAATCAATGTTTAAGGAATTTTTGGATCAATTACGTGATTCTGAAAACAAAAATACACTTTACATTAAAAAAAAGAAATTTTCTGAAGGTCATGTAAGCATCTTATTATTTAACTGTGTCTAACGGCTTCTTTGAAGAAATAGAAATCACTTACCTTATTTTAAACCATCCATGATTCACCTCATGGTGTTTACTAAATCTGAAAGGCATTTATTTAAAATAAATTGAGCAACTTGCACATCGATTAAATTGTCTATCTCTTAGGTAGATCATGGAATTGTTATTTAGCTTTTGGAGCATCAATTAAAGATATAGATAGGCTACGTCAGATGTTCATCAGAGATGTGATTAAAGATAGGTTGAAAATGTAAACCCCTAGTATGCAAAACTTGCATGCAATAATATGATAAAAGTGCAAAATCAAACCAATTGAGATAAAAATGAAGCACTTACCACATATGATCACCTGAAAAGCGTGGCAAATTCCTGCAAATTGCAGGAATTCACATTGCAAAGTCTTCAGCAATACTTCTGTGTAGTTTTATAGAAAGCCCCCCAAATCCTGCAATGTCTTGCAAAGTACTCCACAGGTATCCAATATTTTTGAACTGATATCATTCTACCATCATCAGTGAGTCCAAATCACATAACTACTGGTCTCCAAGTGATGAAAAGGTAAGCCCTGGAGAAATGGAGGACTGGTTTTCAGTGTTGAAGATAGGCTTGAGATAAAAAAATCTACTACTCAGAGGTACCCTGTATAGCAAAAAAAAAAAAAAAAAAAAAGATACAATTTTTTTTTTTAAAAATGCCCTGTTGATTATTTAAAAGTATTTGCTTCTAAAAAGAACAGAATCCCCCAACCTCCCAGCTCATATTTTAATAACCCAACAATGGAAGAGAAATATTTAACAGAGAGTATATTGGATGTTGATGATCTCCAACTGCTTCCAAATCTGCATAAATAAAACTCCAACAAATCCCTACACAATGAACCTACTGAATAGGCCTCTATTTTCTGCCGCTGAAGGATAAAGGGCCAAACCAATCCTATTGACAGTTAAGTCTGTAGCTTCCAACATATCACTGAGGTCACTAACCCACCACTACAGTATGGGCTGACAGAAGCGGCTGATGTGCTCACAAAAATTGGGCTCAAATCAATTCACTGCTGAAATGCAATTTAGGGAGCTCTCACTTTGCACAGTTTTCGTTGATCAAATTCAAAGATGGGATTCGATTCATATTTCAGTAATGAAGATCAGGGTTGGGAACTGATATATTGAAAGGTGTATTTTTCCATTTCTTCTCCACATAAAATATTCATGGATGCCATGTTCTACAGTGTACTCTGACAGTGTAACAGCTGCCAAAAACCTGGTACCTGAGGCCACTTTTACATCAATAAATTATCGAAGGTTACATCTGTAGCAAGATAGCTTTATTTGGCTACGCAAATAATACCAAGGTACATAACACAGTTACCCCAGCTTTTGTTCCCCTGAGCGCAGACTATTGTTACACTCAATGCTGCAAAGCATGCTGGGAAGCTCTGGCCTACAGGTAAGAAGGAAAAATTCTTGTCTCTGTGCTCTAATAGAGGTGATAGGTATAAGGGTAGGGTCATAATTTGGAGTCAGGCCTCATGAGCAGTGTGAGAGTGATCACTTCTCTGAGACTCAGTCAGTGCCTAATTTTAAAACACGTGGTCCTCTGCCTCCCTGCAGGGCAACTGAGTTCATTAAATAAGCACTGTCTCTAGGTGGCTTGCCACCTGATAGACAACAGGCTTATGTTACTTAAGATGTGACTCCTAAGGATATATCAATCAGTACTGAAATGCTGAATTATTGTATCAGTCATAAGGAAAGTTCTGGGGAGCCTTTCTCTCCCTTTAAGAGGACCAAGTGTAAAAGTTCTATTTTCTGGAGTTTTGAAGAAGTTAGTTTCACAAATGAAAGAGCTATTCCTTTGTTATTCTCACTCTTTCTCCTATTGTCTCTCAGAACTCTGAATATCTCCTTCCCCCTTCCCAGAGGAAAGTCCCGAACATATGGGATCATATGACCACCAGTCATTTAGTCCAATAATGGTGTTAAAGACTTTGTTACTTGAACACACTTTTAAAAAAACTTTCACTAGGTTCTTTCTTTTTCTTTTCAGTTACAAAATTATACATGGATATAAGTGGTCAACCTTGCACCAAAGGCCACAGAAGATTCTGGTATACAGCATGGGTTTCCACGAAGCTTTGAGGCCCTAGGTCTGTTGAGTAAACCTGCTGATGGATGCTTAGGTTAAATATTAAGACAAATTCTGAAGGAACTTTAACAAAAAGGTCCTAATTACTCCAAACTTAGGTATACCTGAGACTCTTGTACTGCCCCAAAACATGACCATGAGATCCCTTTCAAAAGTGAATACCTTTGCAAACTGGATCATTCTTGTTTCTGGACTTCTTAAAAGTTAGCCTTTAAAAGACAAAACCAACCAATAATAGCTAAATTTATTGGTTCTGCTGTTTGCTAGGTATGATCTAGTCTCTTTATAGACATTTGTCTAATCCTTGCAAATCAGGTATTTAAAAACTCAGATGTTGCAATTGAAACTAACAGAGGTTGTGACTTGCCTGTGTCTGCTAGTCTAGGGCAAATGAATTCAGTTCAGTGTGACTTCAATATCTGCTTTTTCTACTCCACCACAGAACCTCCTTGTATCAATACCTCTTTGTAGCAATGTGTTAATAGGAGAGCATAATAACTCAAAGAATCCTCAGACTTGCTTTCTTACCCATGGATCCCTTTGGCTGAGCAGGTTGCTCTGATGGTGCCATAAGGAGGATGGAGCAGCAAAAGAGTTTGGCTGAAAAGTCTCCTGTCAGTATCCAAGAGGCAAAGCACACCAAGGGAAACTTCCAGATTCCTTTCACTGGGTCCCATATTGGGAAGCACAAATTTTTTATTTTTCCCCACTGACATTTCAAGGCGGACCCCTGCGAGAACAGAAGTTCTAGCTTAAGGTACAGTGATACCTGACCTCCACTGGGTGACCCCAAATCTGAGTTTGGTTGATAGAAATGTTGGCTCATTTTCTGCCCAGCAGTAGTGGCACCATTCAGGAGCAGGGTCTTTAGTGACTCTGAGAAATGATGTCAACCTGGAGGAATCAGAGGGAAGGGACAAAAGTCACCATTTTTCAGTAGTCGAGTGTTTTGTTTGTGTAGAAGACAGCATCATGAAGCTCAGGGCCTCCTGCCCTTCATCCCCTGTGTACACCATGAGTGGTTCTGTCCTGAAGGTCAAGGCTGACCCACTTGATTTTCTGAGTAGAGCATTGTGGCTTGCATGGCCCCTCCCACTCCGTTACCACCTAGGTCAAATGCCTGCACCTCGGGAGTTTGGAAAGCACATCCCAAGGCAGTGTGGCCGCAAGCTAGAAAGCCACCTCCATCATAGCACATCTCCCCGTTTGCTGCCAACTTGTCCAATATTTGACATAATGTGGAAGTGGCTGTTTGTTGGCCAGATTCATTAGTGAAAAATGTTTCAACGGTTCCATTTAACAACCTGGAATGTCCTTTGGAGAAGGCCAAATTAATGTGATTTTTTTACCTTAAGAAGCTTAGAAACATAGCTGCCACTAACTCAATAATTACATTGTACTGGCAGCAACAATTCAATATTTTTTTCTCGCCTGAGGGTTACAACACATTTGCACCATGGGGAAGCTTTTTCTCTTTACATCTCAAAACTGTACCACAAACTCTTCCTTTATTCATAACAGCGAGATCTCCAGCTGAGATAGGCACTTTTGTATTGCTCTGGATGACAGTTTTCTGTGTTCTTTCCAAGCGCAGGGGGTTTAATAAACATATCTGGCAGGCCTTCCATAGCTGGAGGGCCCAGGATGACACTGTGTGCAAACAATATGCTCACACTGGAGGGAAACAAGTTTATTCAATTATTCAATTAATAGATTACAGTCAAGATACTTGTTATCCTGCAATGAAAAATGGGGCAAGAACTCCAAGAATTAGGGTAGGTCCCAGGATTAGTAACAGTAGGCAATATGGCATATACAGAATATAAGTGTCTGGCCAAATGCAGAAGATGTACTCACCATACACGCTGGCACACGTGCGAGCATGCACACACACACACACACACACACACACACACACACACTCATGACTGTACTCCGAGAAAGAGGGAATCTGACTCTCACAATCACATAAGGGTTTTAAGAACACATAAAATATTTAGCATATTTTCGTTAGTCTGGAACCTGGAGTGGGTGGGGAGCAGAAGAAGAGGTTGATGCCAAAAGGAGCAGCTCTATGAAAATTCTAGAAAGAGATGCTTTCTGAGATTCCACCACAAAAACTAAAAGTAATTTTGTTTTAGGATTTCATGAGTAGCTAGCTAGCTGTCTGCTCAAAGGCAAAATCTTTATTCAAGACAGAGCATCTTAGAAAGTTCTCTGTGCCACAAATCACAATAACCAAATGATGGAATCAGCCAAGATGTCCATCAACAGATGAATGGATAAGGAAAATGTAATACACACACACACACACACACACGCACGCACGCACGCGTGCACGCAATGGAGTTTCACTCAGTCATAAAGAAAAACAAAATTATGTCATTTGCAAGAAAAATGGATGGAACTGGAGAACATTATGTTAAGCAAAATAAGCCAAATTCAGAAGGTCAAGGGTCATATGATTTCTCTTTTCTGTAGAGGCTAGAGAGGAAGAATAAAAAGAAAGGAGGGGAAGATCTCATGCATGAAAATCGAAGGGAGGTCAGTAGAATACAGAAAATTGACTAGGGGGAGGGAGAAGGGCAAGGAACAGGAAAATACTGGGGAATGATATTGGCCAAAGTATATTGTTATATTGCGTGCATATACAAGTGTACAACAACAAATCCCACCATTATGTACAACCATAATACACCAATAAAAAACTGTGAGAAAAAGAGAATATTCTCTGTGCCAGAGAATTACTTCTTGCTTAAGCAACTCCTGGTTTCAGAGAGAAGTTTATCAAGTTCATGTAGATATGTTAAAATCTCCTTAATAAGAAAAGATCTACTACACTTAACTCTGGGGTGGTGGAGATCTTTTCTTTTGGTGGGGTGTGGCATATTTTTCAAATTTCAATGAATAGATGTTGATACAAAATCCCTCAGAGGAGAATGAAATAAGATAAGGCTGGAAAGCCACCTTGGGGAGGAACTGAGAAGGTCACAGCTTGCTTGATGAGGAAATTACCATTGATGCTATGTACAAAGGGGGGCCACTAAAGGCTTTTGTGCTGAAGAGTCAGTCTCCCTTTCCTTGTCCTACTCCAGCTGGACTGATTTAAATTCCTGGATTTTATTTAGAAGTTTTGGAAGTAGACTTGGGATGCAGTTCAAACGCATTAGTAGTCCTCTCTATGAAATGCTAATGTATTATGGGAGATGCAAAAGTATCTGTTTGCACTATAAAACCATAGGGAAACAGTTCTTTCAGTGCTTTAGTATGCAGCTATTATTTTGAAATTCTTCTGCCCTTAGGGATATATATTTCTTGTTTATACTTGGTGGCCAATCCACCTTGGGCTCAAGTTAACTTTAAGAATACTCTCAATTATAAAGAGGTTCTAAGAAGACCATCCCTATTTTACTGAGTGAAAAATGAAGCCACTGGAAATATTGAAAATTTTTCCCAAAAGTGACTAAGGCATAAGACAGGAAATATATTTTGTGATAGTAGAATCTTTCAATGTTTTCAGGAGATGTTGGGAATTATCCTGGGCATCTTTATTCTTTTCCTCTGTGAGATCTGGCCAGATGGGAGGGTGGACAAACAATTTCTCCGGCAAGCAGGTGGGCATAGGAAGTCAAGCAGATGGCTTATTTTTGTTACTAAGGAAGCTAGCCAAGGCTAGAGCCTGAAGTTGAAAATTAAAATCCCCTCATTCTCAAGAGCAGAATGTTCCTCAGTCCATGGTTGTCTCCTAATAAATGAATCAAGAAAGCTTTTATGTGTCTGTCAGTCATGACCTGGCTCTCCCAGCTGGAGTCACTGATGATCAGCCAGTTTCCATCTCTCCCCCTGTTCAGTCCCTGGGCCAACCCAGCACAGGACAAGCCTTGGCCTGTCCGGAGGTCTGGCTTGAATTTAGAGGGTGAGGCACTTTGGCCAGGGCTAGAATCAAATGTTGCAGGCTCCCTTTCCAAGAGTAGCAGACACTGCTTTAAGCTAAGTTTGTGTATGCGGGGTCAAGGATCATGTTTGAATATGCACACATATGAGGGGCTGAGCCTTAAGAAATAGTCAGAAGAAGTTATCCAAAGGTGAAAAGAAATATATATGGAGAGGTTGAGGCGTGAGTGAGGCAGGTACAGAGAGAACAAAAGGGTAAAGGAAAGGGAAGCTTGGTACAGTCTTTAGAAGGCAGCTACTGCCTATTACCTTGGCTCGTACTGCAGGCCAAGGTTATCAGGTGGTCAGCTGCTTTCAAAAGGACATAGACAGAAGGAAAAGAACACGGCCCAGGTGACCAGCTGGTGGGATCTGAAATTAGTCTTGTTACCATGGATCTACTGTCTGGTTTGCTTCCCAAGGGCATGGGCACACATCTGGTCTCTGAGATCTAGCCTTTTCTGGTCTTTGTCACATTGGTCAAAGCTGCTACTTCTATCTTTTTGAAAATGGGGATCTGTCCTGAGTCCCAAAGTGTTTGGCTGAAGCCCAGATGATTCTGTTTCAACATCTTCCCAGAGTTTCTTCCTTAGGACTCTGATCCTTCAGTCTTCCTGGCATCTTGTTTAAAGCAGGCTGATTTCTTAAAAGTGTGATGTCACACTACTGACTTTGAGTGACAACTGTCCTTAAGACTCTAATTTCTTATTTCTACCCAGTGAGTATTTCTAATACTCACTAGAAGAGTGAGTGAGTCTTGATCAAATGATGGCTTTGTGCACAGTATGAATGAACAAACTGAGGTCCCAGCATATTCCTATTAACTCTCCTGATGCCCTTCTACTGCTGCTAGTTTCTCTCCCTCCTTCTCTCTTTTATAGAAAATAGTTAAGTCCATCCTGCTTGGTGCTTGAAACTTCCCAAGTGGGGACAGTGTTTCCTATATGCTTTGGAAAACAGAGAGAGCATAATTCCTATCCTCAAATAGCCTTAGAACATTACACAAAGGAAAGAACTCGTAGAATATATCAGAAAAAATGTTTTGCAAGTTGAAGGATTCTGTACAATTATTCATATAACTAATAGTGGAGAAAAATTAATACACATGAAAGAAGCACACAATGTATTTTAATTCTTACAAGGACACTAGACAGTAGTAACTATTTTGCTTGTTTTATGGTTTGGATCTTAAATCCACCCTCCCACTCCCACTCAAAGTCAGTGTTAAAGACGTGACCTTCATTTAATGGTGCTATCAAGAGGTGGTGGAAAATTAGAATGTGGGGCCTGATTAAAGAAAGTAGGTCCTTGGGGGCATGCCATTAAAGACTATATCTTACCACCTACCTATTCCCTTCCTTTGTGTGCTCTTTCTCCCTCTCCCTCCCTCCCTCACTCCATCTCTCTCTATTTCTCCTTCCTGGCCATCACGAGATAAGCAGATTTGCTCCACCATGCACTCTCAGCAGTGATGTTCTGCCTTACCACAGGCTCAGAATCAAAAGAAGCCAAATGACCATGGACTAAAACCTCTGAAACCATAATCCAAAGTAAATCTTACCTCCTCTAAGTCGATTGTCTCAGGTATATTGTCACAGCAATGGAAAGTTGACAACACATCTTGTTTACAGATAAAGCCATTAAGGCTTAGGAAGTTTAAATAACCTACCCAAGTCACTCAGCTCATGAATGACACATCTGGGATTTCAGCACAGATCTGTCTACATCCCAAACCCATAATTTTTCATCTATGCAGGACTGCCTCTACATACCCTCCAGCATTGCAGAGAGTTAAAAGCAGACAATTTATGGATCAAAGAGTGTATAATAAGGTACTAATTATGTGGTGATGACAAATTGCTAAAGCAGTTTGGGAAAAAACAATGATCAAGATGATTGAGTATCTTTGTGAGTTTCCCAGAGGTGGTGGGACTTAAGGTGAGCTTTGAAAACTGGCAGAAGTTACATAGGAGGGAGGGTATTTCTGGGAAGGGGATCAGCAGGAGTGAGCCCCATGGATGGAATTGGTGCTGAGAAGCCCCGTGACATCAGTCTGGGTACATTGGGTGGGACAGGCAAGCAAGGAACATCAAAAGCCAAGGCAAAGAATTAGACATCACGCGGGAGGGAACAGGGAGCCGGTATCACACGGAGACTCTAACTCAAAGCAGCCTCAGTCATTAGGATGCTTCTTTTTTCTCACAGCCAAGAGAGAAGGATGTCGCCAGCTGGTGCCCCATCTCAAAACTTTCTCCCACCACATTTATTCTAGTGAATCACTCATGGAATTAAGGTATAAACTGTGCTCATGACGATGAGGGTGTGAAAGGGATAATGTTACAAATCCAATATTCTGCACACCAAGTTGCCGAAATCGAGGATCATCTTCCAAACCAGAATTTGGAATAGAATTCAGCTCACTCATTTTTGCTCACAACTACAATTTCTCCTCAACAACAACAACAAAATGACCTTGAAGTCTTTATCTTGCCCCCATCTTCTTGTCCGCACAAAATTAAAAAAATAATAATAATAAGATTTCAATCTGAGTTCACGGAGGAGACTACAGAGAAAAGAGGAAGGAAGAAGGGACCCTCCCAAAAGGCGGACAGTTGAGCCTCACTGTCTACCATGGCAGCAGGAGCTCACTTGGAATGTGTGAGTTCAGCTCAGAAGAGTCTCATTTCTGCTCAAAAAGAATGTTTGAGAGCTCTAGTTATTTATTAAGGGAATTATCCTACCAGGGGCAAAATGTGCGAGCTGTATTTCTGGTATTCAGTGACAGAAAAAAGAGAAAACTCGAGTTCTTTCTAAATATAATGCTTGATTGTGAATCAGCCCTGTGTTAATCTACCAGGGCTAGCATGACAAAATACTAGTGGTTTAAAGAACAGAAATTTATAATCTCCTCGTTCTGGAGGCTGGAGTCCAAGTTCAAGCTCCTGGCAGGTTTGGTTTCTCCTGAGCCCTCTCTCCTAGGCTTACAGATGGCTGCCTAGTTGTGTTCTTCCTGTGTGCGAATCCCCAGTGTCTCTTCTTCTTTTAAGGATGCCAGTCCTATTGGATTAGGACTCCTGTGTGATCGAATTTAACCTTAATTGCCTTTTAAAGGTACTGTTTCCAAATACATTGAGGTTAGGGCTTTAACCTATGAATTTGGGGGAGAGGACAAAATTCAATCCATAACAAGCCCTAATGTAATTTTAATGAACAAATGGAATCTTGGAAATATTATACATAGTTTCTTTTTCTTTTTTTTTTTAAGGATAATTGTGTTTCTATTTAATTTTGTCAAATATTTATTTTTTAGGTGTAGATGGACACAACACAATGCCTTTATTTTTATGTGGTGCTGAGGATTGAACCCAGGTCCCACCCGTGCTAGGCGAGCGCTCTACCGCTGAGCCACAATCCCAGCCCCTATACATAGTTTCTTAAACTACTTAAATTTTGGTAGCCAATGTCAAATGGGTTTTCACTAAGTCACCTTGTAGTAAACAGAGTAGAGAACAAAGGGACAGAAGTGTGCCAGAGGCAAAGAGCACCGTGGATACATGATTTGTGGGCCTATTTCTGCCCCTGACTTCTTGTGTGACCTTGACCGAATAACTTTACTTATCTATATGTCAATATGCTTAACTCTTAAAGGAGAGGATTTACAAATAATAATCTGTAGGGCCTTTTCTAACTTTAACATCTATGATTTTGTGACTTAAAATTTAGTGAATCAAAAGCTATTTATTCATTGAGAGATGAAGAAGGCTGTAAGAGTTGACTACATGTTGAAATTGCTTTGATCTGAGCATGAATATTTCCTTTTCCCCCAAAGGTAATGCCTCTTCAACACAAGATGGAGATAAGGTCTGGAGAGTGTCAGGCTCATCTGGTCCCTACAACCAATTTGGGCCATTGAGGTTTTGAGTTGGCATCTGGATAGTTCAGGTTGAAAGGAGGCCAAATCATTTTGCTTGATAATATGTGTATACAACCTACATGATGATCCTTCCTGCCCTTTGGCAAAATTCAATTTTAAAGACTTTGGGTGTGCATATATATTTGGTAGTGTGAATTTCCCTGGCTTTTTCCTTTGGGAGGGCATATGCCTCATAATTAGCATATACCAACTCTATTTAATCAGACTGCTCATTTAAAGAAAAGATTTCCATTCTGCATGCGGCATCCACAGGTGTCGGAGGTAATTGGTGATGACTGTATGTTAACAAAAGTGTCACAGTTATAATAAAATGAAAGAAAATGACAGAAACACTCCAGGGATGTAAGGAAAGATATGTAGTCACTCTACAGTCAGGGCAAAAACATAATTCTTCCGAGACAAGGAAAAGAGAAAAAGCATAAAATAAGAGAAAAATATATTTTCTAGGTAAAATAAAAACCTATCCTCTTTAGTTTAAAAATATATTAAGCTTAAGGTTTTCATTGAAATGTGTTCACCACATGATACTTAGACAATAAATCTGTTTCTGTAATAGTGGTTCTGAGCCTTCATATGATCATTATGGCAGCTTAGAGTTATTTGTGGATAAGAGTTGCAAAAAATAAATATGTATGTATATATACATATATGTGTGTGTGTGTATACACAATTTTCTTTTCTTTTTTTTTTTGGCAATACTGGGAATTGAGCCCAGGGGTACTTTGCCTCCAAACTATATCCCAGACCTTTTTATTTTCTATTTTGAGACAAGGTCTTGCTAAGTTGTGTAGACTGGCCTTGAACTTGTAATCCTCCTGACTCAGCTTCCTGAGTTGCTAAGATTATAGGCATGTGCCACCATGCCCAGTGAAGTTATATTTTTAATTATGATTATTTACAGTTAAAGTCTACATTTTATGAGAAATCTCTAGCAACAGTTTATGAAGGCACATATAAAATGGATCCTCTCTATATAAAATGGATCCTCCGTATAAAATGGATCTGATTTAACCTTAATTGCCTTTTAAGGTACTGTGTCCACTATAGTGGAATTTCTTTCCATATTTCAGCCCATTCATTATATGTTCATTCTTTCAGTGAAGCTATATACCAGGCTACCAGACACTGATGTACCAGCTTGTGATACAGTCTGATAAATAAATAAGGAAATACATAAATAATAAGTCCCATGAGGAAAACCAAAAGAGGATAAGGTGATAGACCGTTGGTTCTCAAAGTGTGGTCCTTGAACCATCATCCGGAAACTTGTTAGAAATGCAATTTCTTGGGCTCCATCAAAGCTATGAATCAGAAACTCTGGCACGGTGATCTGTTTGTACCAAGTTCTCCAGGAGACTGCCTGCACAGCAAAGTTTAAGAACTCCTGCAGTAGATGGACAGTGCAAGAAGAGGACTTCGGGTTAAGAACTCAGGTAAGGCCTTTCTGGGGGTATATCAAAGCAATGTGGAAAGGCATTTTCCATGCAGAGGGAATGGCCCTGCAAAGACCTTGAGGCAGAAGAGTTGATGAGTTTGAGACGCCAGAGGGAGGCCAGCGTGGCTGAGGCATCTTGAGAAAAGAGAAAGAGTTTGTCATGAGATACTGTTAATGAGGCAGGCAGGGCTAGGCCAGGAAGCAGATAGTTTGTAAGTGTCTGGAACCAAAAGCAAGAATCATTCTGTTTTAAAGGGTAATAAATACGGATGAATTTTTAAAAAACAAATCACAAGAAGTTCATGAGAACATTAACTCATTTTCATGGAAAACGCATAATCAAGAAAAGAGTTTATGAATTCTCTTTACTTGAGAGAAAGATGAAGATTCCCTCTAAATAAGGGCCTTTGCTTCTCTTTTACCTACCTGTTTGTACATATAATAAATATTAAATGTACATAACTGGATAAATTTATCTTTATCCTATTCACTTGTAAAGTATCAACGGAATTATGAACTCTTAGATGGGTGAGAGTATTTAAAATTCTCTTGTCATGAGTTTACATGGCTGGGAGTGTGGGTCAGTGGTAGAGTACTTGCCTAACATGCAGAAGGCCCTGAGTGTGGAACTCAGGGTGGCCTCAGCTCTACAATTAATTAATTAATTAATTCTCTTGCCCTTGAGAAGCTTGTGATCTGATGGGACAAAAGCCTAGCAATATGCTTTAGCATTTCAATTACAACGATTGCAATGAAATAGTTGGATCAAGTTCTCATCATTTCCAAGAGGAGCAGCTGTGCATATGATATGTCTGCCCAATTCATTAATGAATTGATAGAATAGAGTACTATGGCAGGCCCTATGGTGATTCCCAGGATCCTAGTATTCATATCATTGTGTGGTTCTCTACTTTTTGAGTGTTGGCAGGAGCTGTGACCTGATTCTGGCTAATAGAATACAAGAGATTTGACAAGAAGCATGTGATTACATGTACATAACTCTCTCTCCCATGCTGTTTTTGAAGAAGCAAGCTGCCACAGTATGTGTCTATGCTTCTAGTAAAAGGGGTCCATGCAGCAGAGCTTGGGCCAACAGTCAAAAAGAAATTCAGTCCAGCAATCTGTAAGGACTGAGTGCTATTAACAATCATGTAAACTTGGAAACAGATGCTTCCCAAGATGAGCCTCTAATGAGACTACAGCACTAGCCAACATGTTGATTGCCACCTGTGCTACTCTGAAGCAAAGTACCTAGCTGAGCCATGCCTGGACTCTGATCCACAGAAACTGTGAGATAATAAACGTGTTGCTCTGAGTGCTAACTTTGTGGCAATATTTGTCAGGATTCTACAAATAAACATACAAATAGGACATACAGAGATACATAAGAGGAGATTTATTATAGAAATTGGCTCTCATGTTATGGATGATAAAAAGTTTCACAATCTGCTATATGAATGCTGGAAAACCAGAAAAATCAGTGGGTGTCTTTCTGTCCAAGTCCAAGACCCAAAACTAGTGAAGCCAATGGTGTAAGTCCCACCTGAGTCTGAAAATCTGTCAACTGGGAGTGGGGTTCATGTAGTGCTGCTGGTGTAAATCCCAGAGTCCAAAGGCCCAAGAATAGAAGTTCTGATGCTTGAGGGCAGGATAAGATGGGTGCCCCAGCTTAGGAAGAGAGCAAATTTACCCTTCTTCTGCCTTTTTATTCTATTCAGGTCCTCAATAGACTGCATGGTGCCTGCCCATATTGGTGAGGATTGATCTTCTTTATTCACTCTATTAGTTAAAATTTTTTTATTATTATTTTTTAGTTGTAGATGAGTTGCTAGGATTATAGGCATGTGCCACGATGCCCAGTGAAGTTATATTTTTAAATATGATAATTTACAGATTAAAGTATACATTTTATGAGAAATCTCTAGCAACTGTTTGTGAAGGCACATATAAAATGGATCCTCTAGCTAGTGTGAATTATAGTGGAATTTCTTTCCATATTTCAGCCCATTCCATTATATGCTCACTCTTTCAGTGAAGCTATATACCAGGCTACCAGACACTGCTGTACCAGCTTGTGATATAGTCTGACAAATAAATAAAGAAATGCAGAAATAATAATTCCCATCAGGAAAATCAAAATAGGTTTATTTTATTTATTTAATTTTTTAAATGTGGTGCTAGGGATCAAACCCATGCCTCACAGGCATGGTACAGGCAAGCGCTGTACCACTGGGCCACGACCTCAGCCCCCCAGTTCAAATATTAATCTCTCCTTACCAACATACCAGAGTGATATTTTTCCAGCTATCTGGGCATCCCTTAGCCCAGGCAAGTTGGTACATGAAATTGACCATCACAACTGTGAAGAGAGGATAAATAAATGGTTGAGATAATAATAATTTATATTAATCAGTGTTTTTTGTATCATTTAAAACTAATTAACTTATCTATTATTACTATTGTTTCATAGACAAGAATGCAAATTCTCAAAGCAGTTACTTACCCACTGTTATATACCCAGTCAGTAAAACAAAGCTGGACCTAAACTCAGAGTCAACACTGTTAACTACTGTACTATCATCCTCACACTCTGCCTAGCTATTACACTGATACTTAGCCATTTAGAAGATTGTGGTTGGAAATGTGAATGGACCCACAGTCTATCTACAATGAAATAATGTATTCAGCATAAATTTCCCTAGAACTACTTCTTGTTGTCCTACACATTTTCTTTCATCATTCAAATCTTATTTGAGTTTATCAGTGTTACCAAGTGGAATGATGTCCACTTAAAGAAATTCAAAATGATCATGATTTATGAAGAATAAATAAGAAGTAAAAGATTATTAGCTGAGCGCTATGGCACATGCCTATAATCCCAGCAGCTCTGGAGACTGAGGCAGGAAGATCAAAAGTTAAAAGCCAACCTCACCAACTTAGCAAGGCCCTAAGCAACTTAGCTAGACACTGTCTCAAAATAAAATATAAAAAAGGCTGGGGATGTAGTTCAGTGGTTAAGTGCCCCTGGGTGCAATCCCTGGTACTATATATATATATATATATATATATATATATATATATATATATATAAAATATTGACAATAGCAATGCAGGTTGGTGCAGTCCCCTAGTAACTTCTGAGAGAGGGAGAGTGGCTGTTGCTCTCATTTGTGAGATGCTAAGGTCCAGCAGCAAGGTCCTGAGGGAGTTGTAACTATGTTATGAGGTAGAGATTAAAGGGGCCTTAAACATCATGTAACCAACTGATGCTTAACTAAAAATCACAGTCTATGGAGTAGATTATTCTGTGTCCTCCACCCCTCAACCCAGGGAGAGGAGAGTGAACAGTATTAGAATGAGAGGTACCAAGCCCCAGCAATGGTGGCCACAGATAAAGGGACCAGGGTCAAAGCTGTACATTTTCCTCTATTGTGTCTAATCACCTAAGGTTGAAAATCACAGATGGAAACAGATCTTGTCCTCGAGGAGGAGCCATCCTGCTGGATCTGCTTCTTCTCTGACCTTCTCCCATGGCTCCCACCCTCCCTATTCAACTTTGGCCCCACTGAGCTTCTTCCTGTCCTCAGAACTTGACAAGCTCTTTATCACATGGAGCTCTTTACACTGCCTGCTCCTCTCTCCTGGAAAGGTTCTTTGATTAGATCTTCTTATGGAATTCAAGTTTTGCTCAAATATCACCCAGAAGACTATTCCCTGGCCATTCTATCCAAAAAACCTCCCTCTGCATTTCTTTAGTGCATTAATCTGCTTTATTTCCCTCCAAAGCACATATTACTGCTTGAAATTATGTTTTCCCCCCTGCTGGCTCTATTGGAATATAAACTCTATGTGTGTGGGGGGCCTTGTTATCTTGCTGTGTGTTAAATTCTCAGTACTTATGGTAGCACCTGGGATAGAATAGTTACTCAATAAATATTTCTTGAGTGGATGAATGAATCCAAAGCAGAGCTCTGGGGCAAGACACAGGGCAGATTCCCTCAGAGCAACATGGGATGATTGTTTAAGCAACTAGAAACCCAACTAAACAATATTACTAAGTAATTTTCCCACTAAGTTTATAAGAAAATCTCTCATAGACCTCAGGAAGTCAAGATACTCCCTTGTCTGCTGTCTTAGCTTCCTGTCATCCTGTAACAAATTTCCGCTTATCTGTGGCATAAAACAACACAAATTATCTTACAGTTCTAGAGATGAGGGGTCCAAAGTGGGTCTTAGTGGAGGAAAAAAAATCAAGGTGTCAGCAGAGCTATGCTCCCTTAGAAGATTTCGGTGGAGAATCTTTTTCCTTGCCTCTCCCAACTCCCCAAGGCAGCTGGCATTCCTGGCTCTGGCCATCTTGTCCCTTCAATGCCAGCAGTCACTGGTGGAGTGTTCCATACATTATGTGGCTCTGACACTGACTCTCCAACTTCCCTTTTCCTTATCTAAGGAGAATTTTTATTCAATTGGCCCCACCCTGATCATCCACGATCATCTTCCCATCTCAGATTCAGCTGATTATCAAGTTTAATCCCACATACATCCTTAATTCCCCTTTGCCATATAACCCAGCACATTCTCAGTTTCACAGAGATCTGGAGAAGATCATCTTTTGGAGTTATTCTTCTGCTGCCACTTCTCCCAATCCAATTTTATAGTGTGCATGTGTTTTAAATATCAGAAAGCTCTTAAAGAATTGTATTGATCAGTAGTGACATAATGTATGGTGCTTTACTCACAGTGTAGCACAAACTTCAATTTAAGAATCAATCTACTCTAGCTGGGCTGAGTGGCACACGCCTGTAATCCCAGTGGCTCGGGAGGCTGGGGCAAGAGGATCGAAAGTTCAAAGGCAGCCTCAGCAAAAGTGAGGTACTAAGCAACTCAGTGAGACCCTGTCTCTAAGTAAAATTTTAAAAAAATAGGGCTGGGATGTGGCTCAGTGGTTGAGTGCCCCTGGATTTAATCCCTGATATCCCCTGCAAAAAAAAAAATAGAATCAATCTACTTTCTGTTTTTGCTTGGGACCAACACTATACTCATTAATTAAACTAATAGTTCACCCTTCTTTCTCGAAAACTAGAATAGTGTGTTTGCCCTTCAGCCTAAAAGGCCCCTCTCTTGTTCTCTGTGGTTTCTTAAGAGCTTAAGGTGGTCCTTTGATCACTCACATCTTGAAGGTACCTCGGTGTTCTGGGTGCAGGTTTTCCAAACATAGTTTTGTCCTTACGAACACTTGATGCTTTCTCTTCATCTCTCGGTTCTGTTTTCCTTCACATTGTTCTCCCTTGTTGGTCTGGAGATGATCATTCTTTTTAAAGCAGTTTGCAGCAAACAGGAATGAGTCCTAGGAACAGAGCAAAAGACTCCCCGTGCAAGGGTTCCTAATGTGAGTCAGAGCCAAGATCCTCACAGGACAGATCTCCCTGCAGGTTACAGGAAGTTTACCCACGCCGCCCACTTTCATCCCCACAGTTCTCTTTCTGTTTTTTTTCTGTCTTGAAAGCAGCTTTATATTCCTTTAGCGGTTTTTACCAGCTTTGTCTCACTATGGCTGGTCCCAGCTGAATACAGCTCCTTTTAGCATCTCTCTTTTGCATGTTTGGTGTTTGTGGATCTTAACGTGAGAAACTGGGATAGCGATTGTCTACCCAAAGACCCTCACAAGCAGGAGTGGCCCATCGAACCTTGCACAGAGCAGAGCAGCCTATGGGATCCAGTCCTCTCTCGGGGCTTCTCCGGGCACTGCCCAGCCAGTCTCATCCATCATTATCCCTTCCCTCTTCTGTCTCCCCTATGAGTCCTTTTGAAAATAAGCTTATCAGAGAGCCCCCTTGGCAGCCACAAAAGCCTCTTTAGATGTGCCTACCTTTATTCACATGGGGATTATTCATGAATATATGATCAGAATTACATTTTTCAGAGTTCCCTATCTCCTTTGAGCTACGTTCCCTTTTAAAGTCTCTGTCCATAGAATGATGCCATTTCTTGGGAGTCATTTCTTTGATTTGGGGGGGGGGAGGCATTCTAAAAACCCAGAGATCATATCCTACTGTCCTCAGTCTTCCCTCCTTAGACTATTTTCAACTCTAAAATATTTATTTTTTCCGTAATCCCATCACCTTGCTAATGGGAATTAAGTCCAGAGCAGCAGGAGACTCGCTGCTTCATGGAAGATCAAATCTGCAGTGAAGCACAGCAAGAAGAATATTTATCTGATTTTCTGATTTTAGCATAATAAAACTTTCTTCCGAGAGCAAAATGGTACATGTTCCATTTGCTAGTTGGGGGACCTCTCTGAACCTTAGTTTCCCCACCTATCAAATGAGGGAATAACTATCTTACCCATTTTTTTTTCCTAAGGCTTCTAGAGAGGATCCAATAAGGAATATGTGAAAATATTTTGCAAAGTGAAGCTGGATAAACAGGGTCTTATGTGATGTTCCCAAGGTCCATAGTATATGAGAAAGGACTGTACAAGTGACAAGCGCTCTCTGGCTGAGTGAAAGTGACACAGCTGGATCAGAGAGGGCCAGACTTGACTCAGAAATGGAGGTCTACCACTTATCAGTGACCATCCTTGAACTTTTGTGAGGCTTACCATTCAGAAAGAATAAGGGGGACTTAGAGAAAGGGATTTGAGCATGGGAAAGTGGAGCCCGGCCAGGAAAATGGGTGTGATTGACAGGTTTCAGGCAGGAATAGAAAGGCTTATGAAGTGATGGGTCCCTCAAGCACTTCGTTAATGTTTACTCTTTGCTAAGTAGTAGGGCCTAATGGGAGGTAGAAAAATATAAGAGACATTGAATTCTTCAAAGTCCAAACACTCAGAAAAAATGTTTCAAGCTTCTCCTAAGAGGGGCCAACCTGTTGAAGGTGACAGTAAATACAGAAACATAATATTTGTCCACCATAAAATCTAACTTAGAGAAATGATTCAGTTTCAATAATTCAGTATCATGTGAAGACGTCTACAGGAGTCATGACAGGCTGAGTCACACTGCCATGACAAGTCACTCCAGCTTTCATTCACATGAAACAACAAATGTCTGTTTCCCTTTGAGGCCACTGATCTGCTTGACGTGTGGGGTATCACCAGCATGGATCAGATCAATGTTAATACGCTCACCATCCTTGCGTAGAAGGTAAGCAGAAACTTCTTTGAATTCTTCTAATACAGAGTTTCATGTTGATCTCCAACAGCTATTGGTGCTCCATTGTTTGAAGGTTTCTTTCTGTCTTACTCTTCTCAGATGCATCCCTCAACCTGCCCTGATAGAACTGGGCTCCTGGAATCTTTTGCAGGAGCCTCATGTACGTTTCTCCTTCTGCCTGGAGTGTACCCCCTGGTCTACACCGCCACCATAATACCACCATCCACCTCCACCTCGCTCTAGGCTAAGTTGGGAGGTATAAATTAGACACAGGGAAGCACTTCCTCACAAGAAGTTCTAGTCCTAGAAAACAAGAAGAGTAGTATTTCTTTTATTTAAAGATTTCTACTATGAGCCATCTACTCGGTATTTATTCCATACATCTATGGTGGGGGGAGGGTCCCAGCTGTTTGCCAGGCACTGTACTGGGCATCAGAGATTCAATGGTGAATGCCACTGACCTGTTCTCTGTTCTCATGGGGCTTAGGAGGGAATGATTACCCAAATAAACATTGTAGACTGCAATGAATGATGGAAAGAAAAAGAATCATGTTGGGGATATGTACAACAAGGATCAAGGGAGGGTTTTCTCAAGAGGATAGCATTTGTGCTAAAACATAAGGGGTGAGTCACAGTGAATGGAGGACAAGAAAAGAATTATTGAACTCAGTGAAGTCCACTCAGATGATGGCTGACTTTGAGTCACATTACAACAAAACTAAAGAAAAATAAAACTAAACAGTCTAATAGTGGTTTCAATTTTTTAAATAAAACACTTCTAGACTATTCCTAAAATAGTATCCTTCTCATCACTTACATTGCATTCCACTTCCTTCTGTTGGAAAGCATGGGATCATGAGCCATGGACCCAGAACTACACACATCCCTGGATAAACTCATTAAGGTGATTTCTATTGATGTTGATGCAGTACTGGGGATTGAACCCAGGGGTGTTCTACCACTGAGCTACATCCCTGGCCACTTTTATTTATTTGCTTTTAAAATTTTGAGTTCAAGGTTTTGTCAAGTTGTCCTGGCTGGCCTTGAACTTGGGCTCTTCTAGCTTCAGCCTCTGGAATAACTGGAATTACAGAAGTAGGCCACTGTGCCCAGCTCCAAGGTGGGTTTTTATGTGTGTGTGTGTGTGTGTGTTTTGTTTTGTGTTGCCTGTGGGACTCATCACTCACATATGTCTCTACTGATAAAAGGATGGGAATTAGCGGCAAAGATGACCTATCATAGGGAATTCCAAGCCAATGATCCCACCATATGTCAAAGTAAAGGCCATCCACAGCAGTACTTACCATCTGATGTTACAAAATGTCATGTAACAATGTTTACTCATATTATGTAAATAATAACAACGCCTTGGTTGATTCTTAGGATTTTTTTTTTCAGTAAAAGGTTTTTATAACAATGCCAAGGCAAAAACATCTTTAATACTGCCATAATAAAAATGAAGTATCACATCGGCTTTAAAAAATGTTTGCTTCACTTCTTCAACGTATCCCAGCCTCAGGGGTTCTGCACATACAGATATAGGATGCGTTTTATACATATTCACCCTCATAAATTGACAGATGGGAGGGGTCTTGCAGTCATTTCTAAAAGCAGACAAAAGGCCGTTGGTTCTGCTCGGCATGATGGTTTGTGAAGACAGAATATCACACGCTTCCGTTGATGATTATATAGCTCTATCCATCTGTCTGCCTCTGGAGGTTGGGAGACGGAGATACAGCTCCCACCGTCCCCATAAACAAAAGTAGACCGTGCTGTCACCAGTCAGACACGCCAGCTAATTGGAGCTGTCGACAGACACAATATTCTGTGTCAACAGCTCTGGTAACAGTTTGAAACAGCAATGATATGTTGGTTGATGGTGAGGGTGACACATGTGTCTTTAATAGCATGCTAGAAATCTGACATAACTAGAAAAGAATTACGAAAATGTGATTCCTGGCCTCTGGTGCTTCTGCATCAACTTCCCCATCTTCACACAGGTGGGGAGGAGGGGGTGTCGCAGCACATCTTTCTCTGTATCGCTTCCCAGGCTGACAGCTTAATTTGGTACTCATAATGTCTAACTTTAAAATTAATCTTGCTAAAAAGATTTGTTTCAACAAACCACCAAGTCTTAAAACTCTTTGGGAAAATTAATAAGAAAAGAACCCCTTACTGGTCTAACTTTCTAAGCTGGGACCAAAATAGAAAGAAGTTTTGTCAATTCACTATTTATGTGACTATATATTTTAAACAGACCTTCAGGAAAATAATTTTTAGAGAGTTAAATGTGTAACACGTGCTCATAGATGGGGCTTCTTCTTGAACTTCAGCTCATGATAGACAAAATAGGCTCATAACAGAAACAGTTTTGACAAGGCTCTGGAATGTAAATGTGTGTTGTGCATTAATCTCTCTGTGAATTGTACCTGTTAGAAAAACTGTACGTTATGCATTACGTCAATGAAGAGTCAGGAAGCTCCTTGGTGCTTTCCAAGAATTTATCAAGCTTCTAAATAACGTAGCTACTTGATGGCCTAGATTTGAATTTGAACTCATCCACTTACTTGCTTACACTAGTCAGTTAACCTCTCTGTGCCCGTTTTTTTAATCTACAAAATAGATGTCAGAACAGCATCTACCATATGAGATTAGAAAGTTAAATAGTGCTTGCAACAGTGCCTGGCCCATCACACTGAAAGCAGTCAATAGATATTTTATTTATCAATGCCATTATAATTATTATCTATGGTCCACTGCCAAGGAAAACTTTTGATAAATTAATACAAAATAAATTAACGAAAGCAAGAAAATATATCCAAAGCAGTTCAAATGTCAAATAGCAAAGACTTTGCAGTCAAATAGACCTGGGTATGAGCACTTGTCTGGACATTTAGCGGACTTTATGAACTTGGGAAAATCCCTCAACCTCTCTGAACCCATTTCCTTGTCTAGAAGAATTCATAACACTTCCCTCAACCAGATATTTTGAAGATTTAAGATTATGCATTTAAAGGTACCACATACGCTGCCTGCTGTAAATTAGATGTTCCATGGATTATGGCAAGAATTATACCTTGCATTATAGAGTACTTTTATTTTTAGACTTATTTTTCATTTAATTGTCTTGTTCACTCCTGGAAGTAAAATATGAAGAGAGACAGATGTTCAGAGTGGTAAGCCAGAGGGTCTGTGGATATGAGGTTATTAAGTCTGGGATTGGGGCGGGGGGACACTATCTTCCCATCTAAGGCAGGGTGGTTTTCATCTCTTCCCATTGCTCTTTTCCCAGATGACCAAACAAATAAAAGCCTCTTCAGTTAATTTCCCCACTCAGCCCCCCCAAATTTGGTGTTCTCAAAGGCTCCCTTCCGCACACTTGGCAGCAGCCTTAAGCACCACCTACTCACACCTCATTCACTTTTCCATGTTCTTGGGCCCACTGTAGAGATGGATAAACTGAGGCAACAACCCTCACCTCACCCCCACCAACCGTAACAATGTATGTGCACATGCACTTAATATAATCATCTTGTTCTTGGAAAACATAAGGAAGTCAAAGAAACACCTTTCTCCATAGACTGGTAAGACAGCTTTGCAGACATAGACCACCAAGGAGGGCTTGACACAAAAGGCATTTCTGTCCCATGGGATGGCCGTATCCACAAAATGTTCTTCCAGTCTTACTGCTACCAGTTGTACATGAAAAATAAATTGGCCCTGGGCTGCAGAACGTTGGTTGCTTCACACCATGGTTGCTCTCTGGTATGTCATCTTTAAGCTCTTTTCCCAGTGGCTATGCAGGTGGAGGGCTTTGCCTTCCGGGAGGCTGGACAAACAGCTGAGCTGTCGCCATGGACCTGTGATCTGGAATGAGCTGGGCTCCTTTTTGGGAGCATAAACAGAGCAACACCGAGGTGGAGGATTAACGCTGGGTCCCTTGAACCTGCCCACTGAGGTTCTACCATCCTATGTACCTGCCTTTCACTTCCATCAGCAGAACCATTATGCCATCTCTGAATTGCCCCTTCTTGGGACCTGGATTCATGGCCTCAGATTGACACATTCAGTTCTCCAAATGACTAAAGTCATGGAACTCCATACATCTTTCTAAGATCCCTGCTCAACAGCTCTCCGCAAAGGTTTCCCTGGTCCCCGCCACACTTGCACCAAGCCACGGATGACCTTCCCTGTCCTGGATTCTCTCTCACTTATCATTTATCGTTTTCTTCTACACATTTAAATTAGTTATATATAACCATTATTCCCCAGGCCATATTGTCAACTCCTTATGTAGGATTTAGGCCACATTCAGGTTTGCATTTTCCATACAGGGCTTGGTTACTGGAATGAATCAATGAATGAATTTCTCTCACCTCTTCTCACTTTAGATATTTGAACGCTGTGTGCTCAAATGGAGAAAACCCACACAATTCAGTCAAGATAAGGAAAATGTAGTGGTGGATGGTGTGGCAAGCAATCGATGGGCGTAAGCACTTTTTAAATGTCACTTCCTTTCTTTCCCTTGGCTCTGAGCAGCCTGAAAATACAATTCACAGCAATTTATCTTCTTTAACAAATTCCATGATTAAAAATAATAACTTGAAATCTATCATAAAAGAATTTTTCCTATATTTTTGAGATTCTTTCACATTAGTAATATCTTTGCTAATTACTCATGTAAAAGTAGCCAAATATGAAACTTAACAAATCATCTTGTTTTTTTACAGTTAGTCTCTAAATCAAGTACCAAGCAGAGACAAAAGGCTTTTTGGGTAAGGAGGCAAATAGGCAGAAATGCATATTGCACAAATCTTTTTCTCTTTTAATCAGTTAACTTTCATTTTCACCATGACAAATAGAATTGTGACTAATACCCCTACTCATGGACATTTGGTCATTATAGCTTCGTTATAGCTTTAAGATAGAGCCTTAGGGCTCCTCTTCAAAAAACGACAACAACAACAAAACCCCTCCCACTTTAAAAAATTAGTGATTTTTAAATTCAGGACACAATACATGGAAGCAACCTATATAATCTAAAATGTTAAAAGTCATCTCATGGTTGAACAATGACAGAAACAGATAAAACCAAGGTGTTTCTACTAAGATCTGGGCTGACAGGGACATGAACTTGCCCTCAGAACAGAATCAAGGCTGCTGGAGTTGCTCTCCGTGTGCCCAAGGCTCCCATTCCTTCACTCTTCTGCAGATGGACCCTGGTTGCCCTAGAGGCTCATCACTCACCATCAGTTGCCAATTGTGAAGCTGGGATTCTCCAGCCACAGAAAGATCTAGATGAGTTGTCACTCAGGATCAGAAAGGTTAGTAAAACAGAATGAGGTAAAGGAGACATGGTGCTGGGAGAAAGGTCTGCTTTTAAGTGTCTGCAGTTAGCGATATTACAAGACTGAAATTCCTCTCCACTATCCATTCATTCTTCCCTTCTGTAAATGTTTATTGAGCACCAACTGTGTTCAGGGGATCCTGAGACAGAGACTGAACAAAACAGGCCCAAAATTACTGCCTTCCTGAGATTACATTTTACTGGGAGAGATGGATTACAAAGAAGATAAGAACTTTAAATATTTAAGAGTTTAGTAATCAGTGCTCAAGAGAAAAAAAAAAAAAGAGCCAGCAGGGAAGGAGACCATGAAAAGTGGGTAGTGAAATTTAGTTGGGGTTTCCAGGGAAGATGGCACGGAAAACCTTTTGACTTTGGAGTCAGCACATCAAGGTGGTGAGGGGCTGGCAAGGTGGGGGCCTGGCAAAGAGCCTTTTAAAAGGAGACCACGAGAGGAACCAAGGTCCTAGAGCCTAGAGTGGTCAGAAAGTTATGAGGAGGCCAGTGGAGCAGAGAAAGATGTGTTCCGAAAGGTGGGGGCAGTTTCTTAGGCCACCAGAAAGATATTTTGGGTTTTACTCTGAATGCAGCAACAGGAACCACTGCAGGATTTTGAGTGGAGCAGTGGTAAGATTTTAAGGGGTGTAACATGATTTGATTTACACCGTAGCAATTACCCCTGCTTTAAGAATAGATAAGGGAATTTGGGTGGGGTGAGGAAGGAGAATGTTCTGATTTACGTGTATGTGATCTTCCAAAATTCATGTTACAACTTAAGCCCTGAGGAGGCATTATTAGGAGGCAGGACTATTGGAAAGGGATTAGGCCAAGAGGGCTCTGCTCTCATGGAAGGGGTTAGTCCTTATAAAGGAACTTGAGGGAGCACATTCATCCCTTCTGCCCTTTTACCCTTCTGCTACACAAATACACAGCAAGAGGCTCCAGCTATGGAGCAGAAGGAGCCTCACCAGACACGGACTCCCCTTAGCTCCTTGATCTTGGACTTCCCAGCCTCTAGATCTGTGAGAAATACGTTTCTATTATTTATAAATTATCCAGTCTAAGGCATTTTTGTTACAGCAGCAGGAATAGACTAAGACAAGAAGAGCAGGAGGTGAAGGGGATAGCAGAAGCACAGACTAGTTAGAAGGTTATTTGCAATAAAAAGAGGTAAGAGACCCCAGTGATTTGCTCCGATGGTGGTGAGAAGTGGATGAATGTTGGAACTATTTTGAAGATTGAACCAAGAGAATTTGCTGACAGATCAGATGTGGGGTGAGAGGAAAAAAAGGGAGTCAGGAGGACACTGAGGATTTTATCTAGAACCACTTGGATGGGGTGCCTCTGGCTGAGAGGAATCCTGTAGGAGGAGGTGCTTCGGAAGGGTGAGCCTGCATGTGCTCACTTGCTGTGAGATGCCTGTTAGAAGATGGGGTGGAGGTGTCCAAGAGGGAGTGGCCAGGACTGAATAGATACATTTGGGAGCCATCAGCTTAGGGGCAGTATATAAAGTCACTGGACTGAATGAGATTATTGAAAGGATGAGCTTAGATGGAAAAGATGACCAAAGAGGGCAGACCAACATTAGAGCAAACTAATTTAAAAACTAAGTTGTAGAGAAAAAAAAAACAAAACAAAAAAATACTGGCATAAAAACAGACACACAGACCAGTGGTACAGAATAAAAGACACAGAGACAAACCCACACGATACAGTCATCCTATCCTTGACAATAGTGCCAAAAACATACACTGGAGAAAAGACAACCTCTTTAATAAATGGTGCTCCGAAAACTGATTATCCACATGTAAAAGAATGAAACTAGATCCTTATCTCTCACCTTGCACAAAATCAACTCAAATGGATCAAAGACCTAGGAATTAGACCAGAAACTAGGCAACTCCTAGAAGAAAATGTAG
Organism: Marmota flaviventris; assembly: GCF_047511675.1. Taxonomy (NCBI): domain Eukaryota; kingdom Metazoa; phylum Chordata; class Mammalia; order Rodentia; family Sciuridae; genus Marmota; species Marmota flaviventris. The sequence continues at coordinate 85,223,514 of NC_092505.1, forward strand.
GGCTAACACTCCAGCATATAGGCACAGGTGATGGCTTTCTCAATAGGACCCTAAAGCTCAGGAAATAATGCCAAGAGTTAATGAACGGGACAGCATAAGATTAAAACTTTCTGCACAGCAAAGGAAACACTTAGAAATGTGAAGAGAGAACCTACAGAATGGGAGAAATTCTTTGCTAGCTACTTTTCTGACAGAGGATTAATATCTAGGACATATAAAGGGCTCAAAAAACTTAACACCAAAAGAACAAATAACCCAACTAATAAATGTGCAAATGAATGAAATAGACACTTCTGAAAAGAAGAAACACAAATGGCCAACAAATATATTTAAAAAAAAGTTCAACTTCATTAGCAATTAGGGAAATGCAAATCAAAACTACACTGAGATTTTAAATCACACGAATGGCAGTCATCAAGAATACAAACAATAATAAATGCCAGAGAGGACGTGGAGAAAAAGGAGCACTTTTACACTGTTGGTAGAATTGTATGGAAATCAGTATGGAGATTCCCCAAAAGGCTCAGATGGAAGGATCCATCATAAATAGATGAATGGATGGAGAAAATGTGGTATATATGCACAATGGAGTTTTATTAATCCAAAAAGAAAAATGAAATATGTCATTTGCAGAAAAATGATGGAACTTGAGATAGTGATGCTAAGTGAAATGAGCCAAAGTTAGAAGGTCAAGGGTGGTATGCTTTCTCTCATATGTGGAAGTTAGGAAAAAGAAAAGTAGGGGACAAGGATCTCATAAAAATCAAAGGGAGATCAGTAGAGGAGAGAGGGGGTGGGGAGGGAAAGGGGAAGTGCTGGGGAGTGATATTGGCCAAATTATATTGTTCTATTGTGTGCCTGTATAAATATGTAACAACAAATCCCATCATTACATACAACTATAATGCACTAATAAAAAAATGTGGAAAGAGGGAAAAAATACACAAGGTACTTTGCTTGCACACTTAGGTTTGTTGGTGGACGTATGAGCCCATTTTACTTTGTTTCTCAGAGGTATTCGCTTGGCCATGTGCTGCAGGGTGAGCAATGACGCTGATTCACCCTTATGTCCTCCTCAGTGCCCAGAATAGGGACACAGACAGCATCAGAATTAAATTGGCTGGAATAAATGTCATACAGATTTGTAATTTAACTTTCCCTCTTTCTACCTGCAATTCCTACATTTTAGATCTCTGAACTCAAAACAATTGCTCTTCGAATCATTTGCCGGTAACGTCATTTGTATAAACCAGAACATTAAAATGTAAAATAATTAGGTATGTGTCTAATCTCTCTCCAAGGATTTAGCAGCTGCTACAATCTGACCGTTGACTATTTTTTCAATCAGGGCTTCATCTAGGCTGACCCTAAATGACTAACGATCTGATTTTTAGAAGCTTATTACGTGTGCGCGCGCACTTGATTACTTTTAAAAGCAATATATAAATGTTTGTGGAAATAGATTAAATTCTTAAGTCTTACTGAATTGTTTTGAACAAGTGATTGTACACGTAGAAAACCTTCAAAGTGTAAAAATTAATAAATTGAGTTAGAGGAGATAAAAACACTAGTGAGCATCCCTTTTCTTCTGCACACCTTTCCTGGTCACTAGAATTGTACATGCACTCGTTTCTGTGGGCAAGGGTCCCATGTTCCTGTGATTGCAAGCGTTCCTTCCTAAAGTCACATGATCTGAGCAGAGATTCCAACTAAACAATTTTCTCCCTGGAGTTGTGCAGCAGGTTCCAGAAGGTCCCAGGAGGAATCAGCATAAACACTGTGGCCGTTATTTACCCTAACTGAGACTCCAGCAGCTGGGCTGTTTGCATGATATGCAAATGGCACATCATTCAGGGAAGAAAGGGATGAATGCTCTGGCACTCGCAGGGCAAACATTAACTGCTATGGGAAAAGGGCCAGCAAAAGAGAAACCAGACAGAAGCGAGTGGGTGGTGAGGGGCAGGACCAGAGACATCTTCCAAAGAAGCAAAATGCGGAAGGCAGTCGCTGCTTGCTGGGAGCTGCTGGGTATTCTCAGCCTCAGGAAACAACAGATGGGTGGGAGCTGCGGGGAATTTCCTCTCTACCAATGTCTTCCTCTGGGTCCAATTCATAAAACAGTTTATGTGGAAAGTTACTGAGGGGTACAGAGGCAAGATACTAGGTGAAAGCAAAAGTTTTCCGGATTAAGAGAAGAATCACAGCGGCGGGGGTGGGGGGTGGGCAGAGGATAACAACAACAACAAGCACATCTGAAGTCAGACAGACCTGGTAGGAGTCTCGGTTCTATAACTTACCAGCTATGGATACTGAGCTAGGTGCTCAATTTCTCAAAGTCTCAGTTGCTTTATCTGTAAAATGGACATAATAGTACTATCTCATAGTGGGATCGCAGTAAGATTTAATAGATCATCTTTATGTGTCAACTTGGTGATAAGTGGTTAGTATCAGAGCAGAGAATTGAATCTTTCAGGTTCTCTGAACCCAAAAATGCAGCAATTCTTGGGAGTGAGAGATGTTAGGGATGCCCGAAGAAATAACCCTGTAGCCACACTACTTATTAAAGGCTGCTCAGTTCAACAAGGAATATTCACCCAGTTGAGATGCAGGTCTGCTTCCAACACATTATAAGACCTGGGACTAAAATCCACTTTTAAGAAACTTTAGCTTAACCAAATCTGGTAGAAGCTCACAGGCTTTGATGCATTTGATATTTTAGCTGAATTCACATGTAAAGTGTGTAAAGTAAGAGTGTCACTAGAACTAAGGTGTATGCCTACCCACACCTCCATGTGCCTTCCTTTCCACTTCAAGTGAACCTCGCTCAATTGCCTGTTTATGGATCCCTGTTTGTCTTTTAACCCTAAAGAATGTAATCTACTTTTATAGTTTTTAAAAATTTAAATAGATGGATTTATGCTGTCTGTAGTTTTGCAAAACTTGAGGCTTTTTTTTTTTAGCTTAACATTAGGTTTTGAAATTCACTTTACAGATGATCTATCACAATTGCCATATAATGTTGCCTTCTGTGAATGCTCTACAGTGTGTTATCCAATCTTCTGCTGATATAAAACTAAAGCTGTGTTTTTAGTTTACTGTTTTGTTTTGTTTCTATTTTTTTTCCCACTGTACATTATACTACTGTGGATGTCCTTGTCTGAGTCTCCTGTTCTGAGCTGCTCTAGGATGTGAGTTTGGGTGGGATTGCTGGATCATAAGATATTGCATTCCACAAGTTTTTCTTCTGTGTCAGGCTCTGTTTTGGACTCAAACTCACATACATGGAAAAAGATAAAAACAATAGGCAAAAGCCTCTACCTACATGTGTTTACATCCTAGTGGGGGCGGAGGAGGATGGATAATAAAATAAATATGCCAATTATATCAGTATTATGGTGAAAATGAAGCAGTGAGGGGCAATAGACAGTATTTGGACAGCTTCCAATTCTAAATAGGGGGGCTAACAAGAGCAAAGTGGTAACCAGGTGACACGTGCACAAAAGTGAAGATGAAGCACAAGCCATGACAATATCAGGGAGAGTGTTCCACAGTGTGCACATCTTTAATTTTATTAGATAACGCAAAGTGTTTTTCCAAAGAGCCATACCACTTGGGGTTTCCGCCAGTAGAGTTTTGAAGTTCTGAGGTGCCTGGTTCTTGCTAAGTCGTAATTGCCAGATGTTTTACATTCTGCAGATCTGATAAGTAGCACATAGAGGTTTGTGAAGTTAATTTGAGCTTCTTTTTCTTTCTTTCTTTTTTTTTTATTTGTTATTTTGAGATATACCTGACAAAAGAGTCAAGTTTCTTTTTAGTAAGAGGTTGGAGCATGTTTTCAAGTGTTGATAGGTCATTTCTATTTCCATTTCTACAAGGAACTTCTTCAACTCTTCTGCTGATTTTCATACTGTGGTGTCTGCCTTTCTTATTAATTTTCAATTTTTTGTTTTTGTATTATTAATCCTTTGTCATTCATATATATTACTAATGTTATCTCTCTCTTTATGGCTTATTATTTCATTTTACAAGCACTTTCGAAGGCTGACTCTATTGTGTTTATTGGCTTTGGCCTCATTTTAAAAAATGTATATATTTTCTTATCCTCAGGCCAGAAATACAGACATATAGATTCCCTACTATATTTTCTTCTAAAAGATTTTCTTCACACTTGAGTATGTCTGCAGTTTATTTTTGTATACATGTAAAGTGGGGCTCAATTTAACTTGGTCTCCTGTAACTGTCACAATATCATATATTAAATAGTCTGTTGTTCCTTCACTGAGCCGTCACATAAATTTTATCACAAATCAAGTATCCATGCATATGTTTTTCTTTTTTTCTGGAATCTGTATTCTGTACATTAGGTATTTGCCCAGTACTGTCTCAATACCATGCCTCCTGAATTGCTATAACTTTTTTAAAATTGTAGAACTCAGGTAGGGGTGATCTCACCTTATTATTTTCTTCAGGAATATCATGAGTATTCTTGTCCTCTGCTCCTCCATGGAATTTAAAAAATCAGTTTGATAAATTCCACAGGAAAAAACATTGGATTTGGGGGCTGGGAATAAGCTCAGTTGGTAGGGTGCTTGCCTAGCATGCACAAGGCCCTGGGTTCAATCCTTAACACCACCACCAAAAAAAAAAGTTGGATTTTTAATCAGAATTTCTACATGTCAGAATTTATAAATCAATTCAGAGAAAACTTGTCTTTGAAACTTGCAGTCTTTTGATATGTAAAGTTTAGTGCCTTTCTCCATGTCTTTGAATTACATTCTTTTTCTCTTTATAAACATCTGGCACATCAGAGCTGTTAGTTTGTGTTTTCTGCTGTTATGGTAAATTATACATGTAAGTTATATTTTTATAACTATTTGCTGCTTGTTTATAGAAATGTATGATTTTCTGTAGATCATTTCTAATCTAATTTTCCAATTTATCTATAGATTCTACTTGGTTTTCCATGAGACAGTACTATCATTTGCAAATAAGAACAGTTTGGTTTCTATCTTGCCATTTCTATGTATTATTTACCATATCACACAGTACTATTTAATCTTCAGTATCATTTAAATAGAATTGATGATATCCAGAGGCTTTATTCTTGGTCTTAAAAAGAATGCTTTTAGTGTGATGGTTTCTGTAGGACTTTTGTAGATACTTTTTATTTTTTTTCAGGTTAAGAAAGGTTCTTTTTTTTCCCCTAATATGGTGAGAAATTTTGTTACAAATTTTATAAAATATTTTTCTGCATCTATTGAGATAGTCATGTAATTTTCCTCTTTAATTTGCTAATGTGGTGAATTATACTAATTAACATAATGTCAAGTCAACCTTAAATTTCCAGGATAAAACAAACTTGATCAGAATGCATTATCTTTTCACATCATTGGATCCCTTATTTTAAGATTCTTGCCTCTGTTTCTGAGTCGTTTGGCCTATGATTTTTCTTCTTAGTAAAAATTTATGTTAGTTTCACAAATGAATTGACGAATGTTCCTGATTGTTCTTACTTCAGAGGAGTTTGCCTAAGATTGAATTTATAGGTTTCTTGTAATCTTTCAGAGAACTCACCAGTGGAGCTATTTATAACTATATTTCTTTTGTGGAAAGGTTTTAATTATTGATTCCATTTCTTCAATCATTGTTGGATTTACTAAGGTTATCCCTCTTTTTTTTTAATCAAAGAAATTATAGAAAAGTTATCTGTTTTGAATAAATTTTCAAATTAATTAGCAAAAAAATTTATAGTGGTGTCTTACTGTTTAAATCCCTGAAGAAACTGTAATTTTCCCCCTTCATTTTTTTATGTTGTTTTTTATTGCTAACATGTGTCTTCCTCTTTTTTCTTGATCTCTTTTCCAAGTAGTTTTTATTGGTCCTCTCTATTTTGCTTTCAAGTCTGTTAAATTTCTGTTCTTATCCCTAATTATTTCCTTCTACTTTTTTTTTTTTTAAATTTCACTCTATTGTTTCCTTTAAAAAACAAACAAACAAAAAACTTCCTAAGTTGATCAGTTATTCATAATGGTATTATGGCATTAATTTTTGAAACCTTCTCCTCCACATAAGAAATTTAATGCTACGAATTTCCTTTGAAGTACCAAAATTGTGTATGGTATTTGTATTTATTTTTCAGTTCTAAGTTTCTCTAATTTTCCTTATCATTTCTTTGTTCACCTAGATAGTCTCCAGAGTAAGTTATTTCCAAAACTTACAAGAGTTTTTGTGGTTTTTTTTTTATTTTAAATTAATTAACTAATTTCATTTAACCAAAAGAATATGGTCTTTATAATATTCATTCTTAGAATTTGACAAACTAGTTCCATGAACAACAATGTGTTGGTGTCCTTAGAGAGATTATGTGTGTATGTGATTGAAGGTCTATGTCCTGTTTGTTGGGTATGATGTTCTATGCTGGGAATGCCTTATTACTTACACTGCTCTAATTTTCCATGACTTTTCCTGAGCGAGTGGGTTCATTGGATCTAATAATTACTTAGAACAGTACATGGTTTTGCCAACTATGACAGAAAATTTATTCATACATTGTTGCAGTTTTATCAGTTGTTACTTTATGCATTTTGAGGACATAATGTTAGATGTACTCAAATTTAGAAAGGCTGTATATTCCTGGTTAATTGAGCATTTTAACATAATGTAGTTTTTGTTTTTGTTTTGTGCTGGGAGCCATTAGCCAAGTAGGTATGACAATTTCCTTGCCAGCGTACCCTATGTTGCAGTAACATTGAATGTAGGTGACCTTGCTCAAGGACCAAGGCGGATTAGGGCATTCCCAGTTTAGGTTCCAGGTTTAAGGTTTAAGATTATTCCTGCTGGGAATAGGGCGTATCCTGCTGCCTGAGTTCCCCTTGAGTTCTCACGGGATTCAGACAGTATTTTTGGGAGACAGAAGCCCAGTGGGTGTGGATTTGGGCAGAGAACGTGGATTTCCCCAGAACGTGATTGTAGACGGCTGGTGTGAGTTCGGGAATAAAGAGTTGCTGTTTGAATCTACAAGCTGTGTGGTGGCTCGTGATTGTGTGCCCAGCCAGACTGCGGCAGTTTTGAATTGACCATTTCCTTTGCCTCAAAGTCCATTTTTCTGGATATTGCTACGTTTCGCCTGCTTATTTTCGGCCAACGTTGTTAGGGAGCATCATTTTCAGTCCCTTTATCAAATCTTGCAGTATCCTTAGGTTAAGAAGGGCTTTATAAACAGCATGCAGTTGGGAAGTTTCAAAAATCAAATCTGACAATTTTTAGAGTGGCATATTCACTTCATATTGCTGATCTACTTGGACTTATTTCTATCATATTCTTTGTGCTTTTTAAATTTCTTTTTATCCTGTCTTGATGGGGGGGAGTTAATTTTTTTTCCTTTTTCCCTCCTCACTAATTTGAATGTTGCATACTTTGTTCCTGCTCTTTCAAGGATTATCCTAGTAAGTGCATTCTTACTCTTATTGAAGCTGACAGTTAATAACCATCCTTCCCTTAAACTATACAACCATGTAAACCACAGAACACTGCTAACTCCAGTAACCTCTTTGCAATTTTTTCATCCTTTTTTTGTCCTGTTTTACTTGTACATTTTAACTTCATAAATTTTATTACTATTATTTTATGTAGTCAATCATTGCTTAAATTTATTTATTAATTATCACTTTAAAAAAGGAAATATCTTTCCTACTGCATCTCCATTTTCTTACCAGGGATACGATTCTCTTCCTGACTGAGGTGAGTTCTTTAGAATGTCAAATTCATTGAATATGCATTTGCCTGATTTTTTTTTTCTTCATTCTTGTTTTTGGAAACTATTTTCATAAAGTATAAAATTTTAGGTTTTCTCTGAGCCTTGGCAGACTCATCCCACTGTTCCGTGGCTTCCATTGTTGCTTCTGAGTAATTGACTCTGAGTCTAATTGCTATGCCTATGTAGGTAACCCTGCTTTTGTCTCTAGCTGCTTTTAAGATCCTTCTTGTGTCTTCATTGCTCTGAAATTTCACTAAGATGGGTCAAGATAAGAGTTACTTTTTAATTATTAATCTTATGATTCTTTAGAATTTCCATATCTATGAGATATATTGCTCATAGTTTCTAGAAATTTCCAGTCATCATTTATTTCTTTATCTTTTGCCTATCCTCTCTCTCTCTCTCATCTTCCAATGTTCTACATACCTCTTTCATAAGTACTCATTATTATTATTTTCCCTCTCTATGTTGCATTGTACAGAATTTCTGCCTTCCAGATCCTTCTTCAGTCCTCCAGTGTCTCATGAGCTAACTTCATCCTTTGAGCTTGTTATCTGTCAATCACTGTATCTATTTCTCTTTAAACCTATCAGGAAATTTTTAGTTTGTTGCTCCTTGTGCCTATGTTCTCTTCTTTTATGCCTTTAAATATATAAAACAGTTACTTCACAATTTGTGAATACAGATCACGATCATGTATTATGTGAATTATGTGAATACAAATATTGCCAATTAAAATGAAATCTTTACTTATCTAATATCTGGTTTACATGGTATTCACTGACTTATTTTTCTAAAAAAGAGCTCATGTTTACTGGAAGTTCAATTTATGTGATTTACTTGGGCCTGGGATTTAAGCATGTTTCTCCAGAAATTTGTGTTTTCTTATCCCAGACTCACAGGATGGTTTGCCTAAAACCCCTTAAAGCTTCAACATTGGATTTAGCTCTTCCCACCTAGCCGGAAAATACATTCTTGGCCTGTAAATCTAGAGGGGAGCCCTTGGTGACGGGAAATACTCAAGAAATATTTTTATCCTCTTTCACTACCAAGACTTGAAGGAAACCATTTTTCCTACTTCCCCTGTGAAGTCAGGTTTTCTTTTTCATGCCTCCTTCAGGGTTATGGCATCTTGGAGTTTTGAGTAAGTCCAGTGTTTTCCTTCCTGCCAACAGTGTGAACATTGAAGCTTAGGTCGGAGGGTTCAACCAGCTTCAGGGCAGTGTGTAAACTCACTTCAGTGTGCTCAACTTGCCTCTTTGGGTTCCTACTTTCTCTTAGTATTTGACCTCAGACATCCTTATCTTCATGCCACCTAATCAGCACCTTTAAAAAGTTTCTTTAGGTATTTGTCAGAGTGTTAGCAGAAGAGCCATCAGGATCTCTGGTTGGCCATACTGTAACAAACGGAAGTGATGTTAACTTTCCACCAAGTACTGTCCTTCAGTACTTGAAAACTAATCGCATGGATTGGATGTGGCTCAGGGTAGAGGTCTTACCTAGCTTGTGCAAAGGTTTAATCTCCAGCTCTGCATAAAAATAAATAAGTTCAGTTTTATGCTTTTCTTTTTTGATTCATGCTGTCTAAATTTTTTTTTATCTAACTATATTAAGGCATGTGTCATGACTTCCCAGTTTGTGTTATAGGGAATCCTATAGTGTCTTTATTATTCAGTATTTGAATACTTTGATGTTGTTCAAATTCAAATAAGCTTTGAACCTCTTGAATAAAACCTCATGAAAGATTTTATCACCATTTTAGTCTTTAAATTTTTTTTTGAACAAACTTAGTCTTCTTCAGAATTAATATTAAGATAATAGATGTCTGACACAAATGCTAATCTTCTAGGCTGAAGTTCTCCAAAATGAGATGTGTTTATTTCTTCAGGGGCAAAAGATGATCCATTGGGGTATAGGAAGAGATTATTAGAAATTTTGCTGACAAATATTTTATTTTGAAAACTAAAAAGGATTAATATTAGTAAATCTTTAATATAGTAATTGACACTTGCCTTCTTATTGGGTCCACATGTACTGAGGGAGGAGGGGACAACCCACAGTGTTGCGGGACAGTATCACTCTCTCTCCTTCCTCCTTTGGAACACTGCAAATGTGGTGTGGTATTCTTAGTTCTGTACATTTCCAGACTATGTTTTTCTAGTTTTAGCTATTATTCCTCTCAAAATGGACACACGGCTTTTTAAAATTTTTCTGAATAAGTGCTGTGGCTCAGAGACAATGTTAATTGTGCAAATACATACAAACAACAAAAGGCAGAGATACTTCTACCCTTTGTAGATCACATTACAAAGAAAAACACTAATGATTTTATCATATCTGACAGGACATTGTGACCCACAAAAAAAAATGAGCAAAAAGGATTTTTGATATACAAATTTACATGTACTGTTATTAATAATAATTTTACCATGAGATATTAGCTAATGATGGTTGGTTATATGTGTTATGTATAATGAATTAATATAAATGTATGGAGGATATAGATAACAATTTCTTGTTGTTTCAAACGACTTGAAACCTACTGCTTAGGCACCTTCTCAAGATTCCACCCCCTCCCCTCCAAAACACACACACAGGTAATTACTCTCTCTGCCTATGTTAGTACTGTGGTTTAGGTGATTTGCTTGATCTGATTCATTTAGACAAAGATTCATCCCATGTCCAAACGTAACAATCACCACTTTTGCCCCACTTTGAATTATTTGACTAGTTCCACTTTATTTTCAAAACTTTTCTTTCACCTCTTTTTTTTTTTTAAGGAATCTCCACAATTTCATTGTTCTTGCATTTGGTTGGATGTAACAGGGTCGATAATTCTGGTAGAATATTTCAAAGCTATGCGCAAACATTATGAATCATAGATTATGTGTTCTGCTTTCACGAGGCCCTTAATGCCATCGGAGTTGAAATCCACATATTTGAAGCATGGCTTGGGTCCTGTCCATGAATGTTTATAGATGGGAAATTCTTAAGTAAGGCACTTGCTACTATCCAAAGACCTCTGAATATCCACTTTAAAAAAATTACCTTTGTAGATAAAATGCACCCACCATAGACAAACCCAGTTTGTAAGAGATTTGTTTTTAGCTTCCAACCTCTGAGAGGGACACAGGAAAGTCAATATAAAAATATAAAACTAGCTAGAATCAGAGCAAAAAAGAATTCCCTGCCAGCTTCTGCTGCCCCCCGCCCCCTTTTTTTTCTCTGATTATTAGAATAACATAAGGAACTCTTGGGTTTCAAGAAAGCAAGCATTATTTATTTTGGACCCAACAAATTTATCTCATTTATCTCCTGATTCTCATCACCATTATTACCTATTCTCTTTCCATCACATTATGTTGTCTTGCCCTTAAGCCTTAAGAGCTTTTTGTCTGTTGATTGACTGATGCAAGACTAATACATCATGTGCAGTATGTTGTGTGTGTGTGTGTGTGTGTGTGTGTGTGTGTGAGAGAGAGAGAGAGAGAGAGAGAGAGAGAGAGAAAGAGAGGTAAAGGATAGGGTTAAAATAAACTAAAAATGGAAAGGCCACTAGTTGATCTACTTCAGCAGTTACTGGGTGACAGCTCTAGATACTCAGAGAATTTGCTCTATTCTTTTGCTCTTTTCACTGACTGGGAGGTCACATAACCATAAGCAGCAGACACAAATAGAACAAATTAAGAGGACCTTGCAAAAAACTTTGGGGAATGGGGAATGGTGGCAGAGTACATGGTGTCCTTAGGGGACTCCATACTAATTCACCTGACTGCTTGTCAATTACCCCCACCTTCTCCCACCAAATGCTTTTCCAATGGTTTTCAGTACCATGTGGGGGATTGCCCTAAGTCTTCAACATCTTGAAAACAAAAGAAATTCTTCTTTGGCCTTCTGTCATCACCAATATGCTTCTCTAGAAGGTCTCTGGACTCCAATCAGGCTAAAGGGTTGAGACCCAAGAAAAACCAACAGTGCATGACACACACTACAGCACAATCATTAATTAATATTTATTGATTGTCAGTTGGGTTCATAAAACTACTCCAGGCATAACCATTACTAAACTTCTGCCCGTGAGAGAAGGCAATGGCAAGGTAAGGGGTCCGTGAGAGGAGAGCAGTACCAAAGAGGCCCTTGAAGCAAAGGAGAGGAAATCATCTTCCTATAGATGTGCCTCCTAATTGCTGGCCACCGTGCCTGCTCCGCATTGGGCAAATGACAGTGTGTGATTTACAATCAACTGAATGCCCATGTGTGTTTCCATGTGGTGTATCCTCTTCCACCTTCTCGTCTCCTCTTTCACTTTTTTCTTCTTATTCTTCTTTTGTTTATTTTTTGAATGGCTATTTCTCATTTATGTATTCTCATACATAAAACCTCGTTCTTGGCTTTCTCATCAAAACTCACCTTCATCATAGACCCAAAGCAGAGACCAGAAGGACACGGGAACGGGATCCCCATTAAAATGAAATTGAAGGATTGTTCTAACAATGTGTGTATCACCCCGCTATTCAGATGTTTTAAGGTATTTTAAGCCTCTGGCACTGGGGTGACCCGTGAGATCCTGGTATGTGATAATGGGCAGAGCGGTCCCCCAGGCTGCTCTCCCCACACCTCTGGGGGCATTGTAGACCCCAAGGTTTCTTTAGGCACAAATTGCAGAACAATTACTGATGAGAGAAAGGTCATAATAATAGGTTACGGAAGTCTGGCTGGCTTTGGGACCATTTATAAGGAACCATTTTGTCCTATTGTTATAAAGATAAGAAGGAAGTAGTTTAAGGTAGTTAGAGACAGGCAAACAAAAGCCAGGCGGGCAGAGCTATAGAACTTCTACTTTCACTTCCTGCCTACTCCATTACTTCCAGCATGATGAGAGAAAAAACATGATTGGAATGACCTAAAGGTTAGGGGGAGGGGGAGTTTTACCTGGTGGAAAGCAGATTGAATACTGTTGGCTAAACCTTTTTTCAAAGTGAAAAGTAGTAACAGTTAACAAAACATCAAGCTGAGTGGAGGGGTGGGAATGGACTCCAATCACGTTTAGTCATTGGGGTTTTTCCGTCTTCCTAAGTGTATATCTTGTATTAACAAAGAAAGATAGAATGGAGATTGGCAGGATGGGGGGAGGGGGTGGGCAGGAGTTGGTAAAGAGAGAAAGAGACAGAGGGGATTGTTTACTTGAAGACCAAATGTCCATTACAACACTTCTGCAGCCACCGTGGCTCCAAATGTTCTATCAAGAAATCGATAAGATTCTAAATTGTTTCCAATCAATAAATATTTCTTGAGCACTTATTCTGTGTCAAAAAAAAAATGACTTTACAAAGCTGAAATATCTTTCCTTTTAGCACATAGGACTTATTCATCTGAAGTCTGTGGATGTTTACAAGGGTTGTGTAAATGGTATCTGGTCTCAGTGAACTTAAAAGATCTGACTGCAGTTGCAGTTCTTTAAAATAAGCAGATTAGTGAGATGGAAGGGAAAAAAAAAACATTTTTAAAACCTGTACACAGATACACACAGAAACTCCAAAAAGATAAATTGTGAAACCAGTAAAAATAGCTTTTTACTATTTGCTAGATATTTATGATACTGATTAAATTGCCACTACCATAAATTATATCTTTTGCTCAAAAAAAAACAAATGTATGAGGTAACAGGAATATCATCAGGTTCTGAAATTGAAGTTAATGTTATCCATCCATAAACTTCAAATTCAAGGACATGATTTTCTGACTATAGTTATAAAGGGATTCAGCATTCATGATCATGGTCTCAAGTGGTCAAGTTGGCCATTACCTGGTGAAGGTCAATATCTGGTGCAAGGGCAATGTCAAAGGAGTTGAAGGAAGAACAATGGCCCCTTCTTATGAAAGATAAATCATTCCTAAAGCCCAACTAGAAATTAGAATGGCATTTCAAACAAAAGTGACCTCAGGTTTTCTGCTAATAATGAAATTTATGTACATATGCCCACTGATGATAATTGTGAATATGTAATAATATCCTAATTATAATTGGTAATATGTAAATAATATCCCTTATATCTAAGATAATAATAACCTTTAGATATCTAAGTTGACATATTTGTTATTGAACTTAAAATTTGCTACCAAATGCAGTGTTATTCACAAAACAGGTCAAATGAGTTCAGGATTATTCCTCTGTGTTCTCATGTAATGTCTGGCCCTCTTTTATAACAAAATGATTCTCATAAGTTTTATCTGTTTGTTTTTGTAGTGTTGGGGATTAAAATTCTCACAAGTGTTAGATATATATACTCAAGTCACAGAAATCTTTTTATGTATCATCTGGCACACCTCAAAATTGAGCATGCTCTTTGAATAAAGAGGTTGGTGCCTTGAAAAATAGTTAGACGGGAAACATTAAATGAAGATTTTTTTAAAAAGTTACCAGGAACAAATAGATGTGGCATACCTCTGATGTAAATAAATAAATGCATATCATTTTCAGTTAACATCGCAGGAAGCCAGGTATCTCACAATCACTGCCTCCAAGGGAAGCACATACCTCTCCCTCTGAAGTATTCTTGCAAAAAAAAATCTAAACAGAATTGGTTCAAACCTCTGAATCCAACGACCAATTTATAGCAAATATTGAAAACAGAAGAACCCAGCATAGTCCAGCATACAACCAGCATAGTCCTGACTGTGGAAATGCTACAGGACAAATAAACTGGTTTCTTCAACAAAGAAAGGCAAGGGAGGTTAAGAAAAAAGGTGGTGTGTGTGTGTGTGTGTGTGTGTGTGTGTGTGTGTGTAAAAAGAGGTATGAAGGACCCTATAAAAGACTTGAAAGACATAGCAACGAATCAAAATGTATAGACATTATTTCAAATTCCCAATAAAATACAAAACTTTTTTTTAAAAATCTGACATTTTTGAGACACTTGAGAATTTGAATGTTGAATGGATATTCAATCATATTGAAAATTATTGTCATTCTTTTAGAGTGATAATGACCTGTAGTCAGGGCTTTTAAAGAATCTTTATCTTAGAGCTGAAATAATATGATTCCTGGGATATGTTTCACAATAATCTGGGGGGAGGAGAAATTGGTGGGGTTAAGATGAAATAGTATTATTTGTGAATTGATAATTAATAAAATGGGATGATGGGTACCTAGAAGTTTATCAGGCTACTCTGCCTACTTCTGCTCACATATTTGGAATTTTCTATAATGAAAACTTAAAAAACAAACAAAAAAAGTCATCAAGTGAGTTAAGATCAGAAAAAAGATGTAAATGGTGGCACAAACCTGTAATACCAGCAACTCAGGAGGCCCAGGCAGGATGATCTCAAGTTTAAGACCAGCCTCTGAAACTTAGCAAGACCTTATCTCAAAATGAAAAAAAAAAAAAAAAAAAACAGGATTGAGGATGTAGCTCAGTGGTATAGTACCCCTGGATTCAATTCCCAGAACCTTAAAAGAAATAAAAAAAAAAAGATACACAGAAGTCCTAGTTGGAGATGTGCTAGAAATTTTTAACTATTCCCTAGTGACGGGGGAGGGCCTGTTGTGTATCATTTGCTGGTTTCTGTGATGTGGACACTCACTCCAGGGCCCATTTCAATATCAATGGGAAGTGAGTTGGGAAGAAATGGGCAGAATCTGCTCACACTTTGCTACATGAGTTCCCTAAACTGGTGTTTCTTTTGGCTAGACCCCCCATTTCTAAGACATTTGAGGTCTAGAATCTCTTGTTACAAAGAAGCATCTATGCAGAAGTTGTGACTGGTCTTCTAGAAATAACTCCTTATCTTACCCTTTCTTCTCCTGCCTACATGAATTTGCTTTATAAGTGGAGTTTACCTTTGTAGGTGACCAAGTTCATTAGTGAAAGAATAGTTTTGACAGGGATCTTTCTAGCATACATCAGACACTTCTCTGTTTTTAAATGGAGGATATTGAATAGAAGTCTCTTCAATGAACTTTGTAAATAATAAGAGTAACACTGCCTTGATATTCTATAATTTTTTTTTTAAATCCATTTTTGGAACTGTGCTCAAGGATAGGTCAGGCCTGTAAGGGAAATGGTTTCTGCAAAAGGATCCTACACCGGTAGATCTTTGCTTTTCTTGTATTTGATTTTGTAGTATCCTTCTTTCAGCTCTTCATATCAGGCCACCAGCTGTGGTCCCAAACTTGTAGTTTACTGCAAACTTTGATTCAAATATTAATTATCCACGAGTTTTGTCATGTTTGACATTTGCACAATTGCTGCCTTTTACCCACATACATTGACCATGCACTTTATCTGGACTTTGTACCTCTGATAGTGAACAACTATTTTGACATATGGTCATGTTGCCTAGTAGGTGAGAATTAAGTTTCCATAAGCACAGACATCATTTGCCAATCATTTCAATATTTTATTATTTTGCATTTGTTATTTCATTTGGATATCCTGAAAATAGAAAAGTGAAACTGCTATACTAGTGATGAGATGTGAAGATTTCGTAAGTGCAATCCAAATGACAAAAATATGGAAATTATTAGGGACATCAAAGAAGAACTATTTGGCTTCAGTTAAATATGTAGAGGAGTGAAGACATTCAACTGTGAAGGAAATGAACAATATTAAAACTATATGTGATATGTTCTAGATGAAATTTAATCCCTATCTCCCACTCTGCACAAAAATCAACTTAAGGTGGATCAAGGACCTAGGAGTTAGACCAGGGACCCTGAACCTATTAGAAGAAAAAGCAGGCCCAACTCTCCATCTTTTTGGCTTAGTAACTGACTTCCTCAACAATTACCTAAAGCACAAAAAGTAAAATCAAGAATCAATAAATAGGATGGAATCAAAACAAAAATTTTATTCAAGGCAAAGGAAACAAGAACATGAAGAGAAAGCCCACAGAATGGGAGAAATTCTTCACCCACCTGCATCTTGCAAAGAACTTAAAAAATCTAACACCAAAAGAACAAATAACCAATCTATAAATTGGCAAAGGAACTGAAGAGGTACTTCACAGAAGAAGAAATACGAATAGTCAACAAATATATGAAAAAATGTACAACACCTCTAGCAATTAGAGAAATGCAAATTAAACTACACTGAAATTCCATCTCACTCCAGTCAAAATGGCAATTATCAAGAATATAAGTAACAATAAATGTTGGTGAGGATATGGGGGGAAAGTACATTCATGCGTTGCTGGTGGGAAGGCAAGTTGGTGCAACCATTCTGAAAAGCAGCATGGAAATTCCTCAGAAAACTTGCAATGGAACCATCACATGACCCAGTTATCCCACTCCTCAGCTTATACCCAAAGGACTTAAAATCAGCATACTATAGTGATGCAGCCACATCAATGTTTATAGCAGCTCATTTCACAATAGCGGAACTATGGAACCAACCTAGGTGCCCTTCAACAGATGAACAGGTAAAGAAAATGTGGTATACATATGCACAATGAAATATTACTCAGTCACAAAGAATAATTAAATTATGGCATTTGCTGGTAAATGGATAGAACTGAAGACTATCATGCTGAGTGAAGTAAGCCAATCCTCAAAAGCCAAAGGCCGAATGTTCTTCTGATATGTGAATGCTGACATACAGTGGGTGGGGGTGGGAAGGGAGTGGAAAAATAGAAGTTCATTGGATTAAACAAAAGGGAAATGAAGGGAAGGCAGGGGGATGGGAAGAGGAAAGGCAGTAGAATGATCAGACATAACTTTCCTATGTTCATATATGAATACACAATCAGGGTAACTCCACATTATCATGGGAACGGAATCCTAATTAGAATAAGTTATACTCCATGTATATATAATATGTCAATATACATTCTACTGTATATCTAAAAAGAACAAATAAAAAATCTATATGTGAAGTGCTAGAAATCACACCTCTAAAATTTGTGTCCACATGAATTTTTTAGATCTTTGAAAATGGGAATCCTCACAGTCTAGCCTGTTGGCTTGGATTTTTCACATTTAACTTGGCATGCATATCTTTGGGATGCATGTGTTGAACATGGAAGTGGAATGTGTCCTATGCCAAGGCTGCCTGAATGGTGCGTACAAGCTGCAACTATAGTTGCAACTTGCTCTGAAATCCTAGACTTTCTTCCTTTGCTTGCCCTTTGGTGCTTTGGTTTAGAAGAGCCTCTTGCTATTGCCAGTGCCAGGACTCTTTGCCATCCCTAGTTGTCCTCAATGCACCTTTGTGAACACTGCCTTCTGTACACTCTCCTTAATCGCCCTCTGAGTGAGAATGTTTGCTTTTGGGAGCAGAGATAATAAACCAGGCAAGAGGACATTGGGGAATCAGTTCTTCTGACACCAGGCTGGACATGGTCTCGAACTTCCCAACATACTTTAAAAATCACCCCTAATTTTTGTTGTTGTTGTTAAAGAAAAAAAAACTATTCATTTGGATCAATTTCAATGGACAATAGTTTTTTTTTTTACCTTAGAAATCATTTATTGGAGCACTTACAATTCTAAGCATTTTGAGGACAAATATGGAAACACTAGTATTTCTTTTTATAAAATTAGTTACACATGACAGTACAATAATCTTGATATCATACATTTGAATCAGATATCACCCCTAATTTTATAGCAGAAGGTGAGGGAAGTTATGATCATAATAGATGGAGACTACACATTCCCATTTTTTAAAGTGCCATTAGGATTCTGTCTGTAATTGGTGTGATAAATTTCATTCATGTGCCTAAGGATGGGAATTGGAGATAATATGTTCTTTATCCAGATATTTGATGCATTTCTGGTTTGTTAAGTCTCCAGTGAACATATGAAGACCAGCCGTGTAAGAGGACTAACAGACCCTGGGGCCAATTCCATAAATTGAATCTAATCTAAGCTCCATGTCTGGCATTCAGGATGAATCAACGACTTCTTATCTCTGAGTATCTTTGAAATGGGAATAACTTCATCTGAGTCTTGACTAAATTAAATAATAGTTTGTCTGACTTGTTTTTCCTTCGCTTAAAGCACAAGATAATTACGACAGGAGGTTGAAGTGAACAAGTTTTAAAATATAGTATATTTTTTAAAACTCTGCATTTTTTATTGCCTCCCTAATGCCTCATGTTGAACTTTGGTCATGATGGCTGAGTCTCGGGCCCTGAGAAAAGAGCTCCATTTAAAAACAAACGACTGAATTTAAAGGACCCCTAATATCATTTGCTTATACTTTATTGCTAAACAGTTGCATCAGATGCTTCTTACTCACTTCTTCCTTTTCTTAGGAAGGAGTAATCATTTTATTCATTTCATTTGCTTTTGAGTATTGGCTTTGTGGTGAAACAACCCCTCCCCACCCCAGTTACCCTCCAGCTGCCACTCACTTTGGGTATTTTCTGTTGCCATTGAATATCAAAAAGAATTTGTGGGTAGAAGGTGACGGAGGGGTGGGGAGAACCACAGTAAGAGAGATGATTCTCTGCCAAAGCCACATCTATGCCCTCTCTAGCAAGCTACTATGATAAGAGTCACAACATAGTCCACTGGCCACTCAAGCAGACCACACGGGGCATGGAAGAGCAAGCTCTGGGTGTGGACTTGGAAGATCTAGTCTGTGTAGAGGCCCATCCTGCTTTCAAATTTTTGATCTAGGACAAGCCATTGAACTCTTCCAAGTCTGGGTCTCATCAAATGGGAATTGGAGAAAATACAGCTCTGGCCAGCAGTCCCCCCAAACTTTGGTGGGACTTACATGAATCAACATGTGTTTTGCATGCTTTAAATTACCAGACTCAATGTGCTATTGTCCCACTTTCTGCAGTTTTATTTAAGAGTTCCAAATCAGAGTATTAAAAATCTTTCAGTCACCTGCCATCTGGTATCTTGGACTCTCTTAGTTAAAAGATTTGATTTTGGATCCAACCAATCTGTCAGTTTCTCTCTTTCAGTCACCCTCCTGCTTCCCTCCTGTCTCTCACACACACATACACATTCACACATGAGTGCACACACATACCATTTCCATAGGAGAAAAGGGGTACTTTTTCCTGATTTACCTAAAGGACTTTTCCTTTGGCTTCAGGTCATGGGTATTTGCCCTCCAGTCTCTTGACCCACCATCTCAATTGCGGCCACAGACTCCATGGTCAGAAATCCTCTGTTACATGGGCATCTTGCTCAGACCTCTGAGCTGAATGTCTGCTCTCAATCCATGCCTCTGAGTCCCTGTCCTTAAAACCTGACTGCTCTCCCAGCGGGTCCTCCAAGTGACATAGAGTTTCTATTCCCCTGGGGCATGGAAGAGCAAGCTCTGGGTGTGGACTTGGAAGATCTAGTCTGTGTAGAGGCCCATCCTGCTTTCAACTTTTTGATCTAGGACAAGCCACATCTTTACCCCCCTTTTGCTGAGACCCCTTTCCTTCCCAGGTCATCAGCCTGTTATTTCTTTTTAGAAAACATTAGTTGAAACTTAACACATCTGCATCTAATTAAAATTTCATTTTTCTCTGGTTCAAGTTTCCCCAAACACACCCAGACACCACAGTGATTCTTGGAGATTTTGTTGTAAATAGATCTCTTGGTAACACTACCCCAACTTCTGTCTTTTCTCCCAACTTCTGTCCACTGAGACAGCCCTTCAGATTGCTGATTTATAAGACAAAGCCTTGCTCAGTCTTAAAATCAGGAAGGATTGTGTTCTCCTCATGAATTATTCTGGTTTTGATTCACAAATATATGAATTGTGGCTTTCCCTATTGATTTTAGTAGCAAGAAACTTCGACCCAATTTTCCACCAAACTCCCATGTTATGGACTGAATTGTGTGCCCCTCAAGTTCATATGCTGACACCCTAATGCTCAGCACCTCAGTTTATGATCATATTAGGAAATAGGACTGTAAACCAGGCAATTAAGATAAAATAAGGTCATCAGTGTGGGTTCTAATCTAATGTCAGCAATGTCCTTAAAAGAAGAGCAGATTAAGACAAATGAGGAGACACCAGGGATGTGAGCACACAGAGGAAAAACCTTGAGCAGAGGGGAAAAGATGGTGGCCTTCTGCAAGCCATAGACACCAGCTCTGCTGACACCTTCTCTAGGTTTTCAGTCTCCAGAATTATGTCAACCCCAGCAAACTAATGTAAATGTGGGTACCAAGAAGTAGGGTGCTGCTGTACTAAATACCTAAAATTGTGGAAGTGGGTTTGGAAGTGGGTAATGGTAAAGCCTGGAATTTTTAAGGTGAATGTTAGAAGAATCCTCGATTGCCTTGAAGAAATTATTAGTGGAAATATAGGCTTTGGGGGTTATTCTGTTGGATGTCTAGACAGAAATGAGGAACAGGTTATTGGACACTGGAAGAAAGGAGAACCTTGTTAAATACGGCGAGGAACCAGGCTGAATCACATCCTGGAGTTCTGTGGAAGCTAGAAGTTGTGAATGATAAACTTGAATACTTAGCTGAGGAGAGCACAAAGCAACATGCTGAAAGCATGGCCTGTGAGGATGACATGGATTTACAGGCGCCAGGGATGGAATGTTCTGGATCAAATATGCCTCCAAAAATTTTTAAGTTGAAATTCTCACCTCCAATGTGAAGGTACTAGCAGTAGAACTCTGGGAGCTAAGTAGGTCGTGACATAGAACCCTCAAAAAGGGGGTCAGTGGTCTTACTAAAAAGGCCCCAGAGAGGTCTCTCCTTCTCTTTCCACCACATGAGGATACAATAGAGAATCAGCCGTCTGCACCTTGGAATGTGCCCTCACCAGAACATGACCATGTATGTGGACTCTGCTCTCACCTCCAAAGCTGTGAGAAGCAGTCCCATTGTTCATGAGCCACCCAGTCTATGCTGCTTTGTTACAGTGTCCAAATAGATGGAGACTCCTGGTCTGATTCTGTTGAAATGTTATTGATAGGTCTGCACCTTTGTCTTATTCTGTTCCTCCTCACTTAGATTAGACTAAATTTAACTTACTGAATATTCTGTATTCCATATGGTTTTGTGAGCTAACTCATATTCTTTGAAATAGGAAGGCTGTAATAAAACTATAAAGAAACAAGCCTTTGGATCCTATGCTCTTTTCTATAGTTTCTGATCTTTGCTAGATGATACCTGGCACCTTGTGGTGTATGAAGTCATTTTGTGGGATTTGTTTTTTTTCTTGCCACAGGTTTTGTAAGATGAATTTGGACTCTGAGTACCATATGTTACTGGTGTACTGGCTTCTTACATGACCCTAATATTTTTTCCTGTTATTCTTACTGATTTTTTTTTCAATAAATGATTAACACATGGTAACAGTCTGATTAAGATTTTAAAGATTTTTAAGAATTAATTTCTACTTGTCTCATTTATAGGAAGAAGTTGAGATGTTTTTCAACTTCCATTCCGTGCCAATGTTGTGAGAGTCACAAACAAAATAAGAGAGGCATTTATATAGGAGAAATGAGAGAGAGGTAATAGGGAGACACAGTCTTTTTGGGGAAGTTGGTGAAGAAATGATATTCACAGGCTCCATGTGTACATTGAAGACCTTGAGCTTTGTAACCACAAAGGTCAGACTCATTTGCAGTTGTCCTAATAAATAAAGTCTAGCTGCCAACCTTGGCTGATGCAAACTACCTCGGGTCAGTACTGGTGAATGGTGCACAGACAATGGGTTGCTACACAAGTCTGTTTCCAAGATGAATTAAGAGTGATGTAAGTGTCATTTGAGCATTGGCTGCCATTGTTAGTAATGACCCAGCCATTAGAGGATTCTGCAAAAATTATCATCTAGAAATATAGATATCCTTCTTTAAGAAATAATGTTGGCTCACAGAGATATTCTGATAATTTACCCTTGGTTAAAAAGGGGCAGGTTTGCTACTGTTATAAACTTTGAAGTAATTTTGTCTTTAAAGCAGACATGATTTCCAAATGGGGCCACGGAACAGAGTAGCCACACCCAAATATGTTTCGTGAAGGTGCTGTGCTTTCTTTTTCTAATATTTTTCCAGAATTTTCAACCTCATTGTATGTGATAATTCCTACCTGACTGTATTATACTAAACCATGTTCTTTTCTTGCCTCCAGCTGTGGTAATGGGAAATAAACAAGGCTGATATTTACAACTCCATTTTCTTACTTGCTGAAATATTCTGTGATTTTGTTCCCTGATTGGATTCACACAATTACTGGTTTGCTATTTTCCAGGCTATTGAGTTCAGGTTGCAACTAGATCAGAATTCGACAGTTAGGGTTGCTCACTGGAATGATACCTTCCGGTGGCATAATTCCCACATTATCGTCACTGATTTCCAATAGCAAAGGGCAACCTAATTTTTAGATCTCAGAGCTCACTTACATATGTTTATTACACCTAATGTGGAAGACTTTTTTGAAAAGTAACTACAGGTAAATGAGAGACTATTTGCTCATGCATGTACCTTCCAAATTACTCTTTAGGATGTTTTTACTTCTTCTAAAAAAAAAAAAGGAAAAGTATATGAATCAGCACATATTTAATTCTGAGGCTTTGGTATGGTAATAAAAAGGTGATTTGCATTATGTCATTCTGCAATACACACAAAAACTTTTGTACTAGCTACCACAGACAAGAGCATATTAGAATATTTGCAAAGATGGTATATTAGTTCTTTTTCTGTTATTAGAACAAAATAGCTGAGGCTGCCTAACTTTATAAAGAGGTGTGTTTAGCTCAGTTTGGGAGGCTAAAGTCTGAACAGCATAGCACTAGCTCTGGTAAAGGCCCCATGACTTATGAAGGAAACACATGTGGAAAGAGGAAATCACATCCAAAAATAGGAAGCCAGAGGATTGGGTCCCGCAATCCCTTTTGAGGATATGACACCAACTGACCCAGGAACCTCCCAACTATGCCACACTGAGGATCAACCTCTCAACACACAAAACTTTGAGAAAAACATTCACAATCTAGCAGATGCTTTTTGTCATTTTTGCAGTAAAAGGGTGATTCTCACCTGGTGTTAAGAGAGAGTCTTTTGAGAGACTTTTGAGAGACTTCCAAGTTGGCAGTTATTGTGGAGTGTGTGTTTGTGTGTGTAGATCACTAATAGAATTAATATATACTGAAATGTATGCATCTCTTCTTTACTAGTTGGTTCACATTAAAATCTGGAGAAAAAGAATAAAGGCTAAGTTACAAGAGGAAATTGCGCTGAGTTGTGATTTGCACAACTCACACAGATGTGTCAAATCTTGTTTGGTTCACTGGCCGCTGGAGAACATGGCACACTTATGTTGGTGTTACTAGGCTGACTTTGTTCAAGGATTTTGAGGAACTGTCCAGCATTCTTTGAAGTACTGAGTAGCATCAGTTCATCTCAAAGATCACTTGTGTCTAGTAGCAAAAGGTCCAGAAGTCAACGTCTGATATATGTAACTTTAAACTTGCAAAAGAAGAGAATTGTATTCATTCTGGGGCTCACCTTGGGGTACATAAATGCTCTGACACCTTCATGAATCAGTATGATCTTTATAGAGTCTTTAGTGACTAGACTGATAAAAAAACAGCAAAAATGTTACAGAAAACATTCAATACTTTCCTTTTGCTTTATTTAGTGTACTATAGTGGGATCTCTAAAGTGCATTTAAAATAATATAGAGTTACCTGATATATTTAGAATCCTCCCTTCTTTTTTAAAGCTTCCATGACATAGGTTCATCTTTCCTACATATCCCAAACTTTATATTTTAAACCATTACTTTCTATAAGATGAAAAAGAAAAAAATAACCCATTTTACATGCTTCAGTAAAAACAGTACTATCAACATTGATTTTGTCATTTACACACATTAAGATTCAAAAACCAATATTTCCCTAAATGTAAGAAATTGAAATGAATAATTTCCAAGTTGGTAGTATTCCCTTCAACTCTTATAGTTTTGAATTTATTGCTCATTCTACATTTTCTAAGCTTTTGGTTCAGTTGCTCAAAACACGCATTGAAAAAACAAATCCTTTTTATAATTCCCCTTAGGCTTGATCATGAGTCACTTGAAATAGAATCAAATTTCCCTGAGAGTGTATTTTTCCATTATTGTTGGAAGAAATGGGTAAAATAAGAAATTGGGGAATCAAAATAAGTAAAATGAGTTTTATTAAACCACAAAGTTTTCCAAATGCATTTCTAAAAATCTCATAAGCAATATCAGTTTTTCACATCCCAATTTTATGAAAAAGAATAAATCTAGTATATCCTCATATGTCTTCATAATTTGCAGATGTTATTAACAGCATTTTCCATTTGAGACTCTCTGTCATTCAAATACTTTATTCTGCACTTATTGTAGAATGATGGTATATCCTAAATGAGAAAGATTTAGAATATGCTACTCCTAAAGACTTCGAATATGCTTCTAGGTACACTGAGAAGTTAGGTGTACACCTGTGAGATCTGACAAGGAGCTGCATAAATAAATAGATCCTTGGGGCAAACTACGCTTTATTCCTAACTTCTAACCCAGTACCAGACACACAGAAAATCTTCAGTAGATATTTGTTGAATGAATGAATCAATCTATTTTTAGTGCATTAGACATCATAACCCAAGATTTTACACAATTTTCACATTTTCTTGATTTGGGAATTAAACTCAAAATTCTAAAACTCTTTGAGAAACATTGGTTTTAAAGGGAGACTTCTCCCCCACGCGATTTATTCCAGTCTTTACAGTAAAAGTCCTTATCCACATTTCCAGACCTCTCATAAACCTTGACACGGCACTGTCCTGTGTCAATTTTCATGCTTCATCATGAGAACAAGATGAGTGATGTTGCATTAAAGGACTTTCTGTTAATTCATAACCTTTGAAAGCCACTGGGTCCCAAATATAGTGACATTATCTCTGGAATTCTGCCTTTTGATCTACAGTACATTTTATAATTAATCTGCCCAGAATGAAAGATAAGCATTAAGATCAAGTCATTTTGCATCAACAAACTAAGCAAGAAGTTAGATTAAGATGATCTAACATTTTCCCCAGGATCTATGATAGCCAAATGCAAAATATGGTATTCATAAGGGTCAAACTGTCAAAGAACAAGATAAATTAAGACTAAGAACAGAGACAAAGAATCATGGAGAGCTCAAATAATTGTTTCAACAAGGAAAGGCCTTTTGGTATAAACAACAAACAAAAACTCTGTTGGATAACAAAGGCTTTAAGGTTGATTTTTTTTAACTTTCATGTATTAGATTCCCTGAATAATAAAACTAATATCTTATTAATATGAAACCACTAATGCCATAATGAGTGTTATGAAGTATTAAAATCATTATCCACTGAGATAATGCTAGATAATCACTAAGCTGAGTGACTACTGCAGTCTGAACCAACAAGTGTTCAGTACATCCATTTGGGAAGATTGGTCTTGAGTGCTTATGGCCTATTTTTATAGCATGTTTCCATGACAAAGTCCCCAAAGAAGCAGAAATGTCCATTTTTATTTTATCTCTCAAGGAAAAGATATGCAAAAAACATGATCCACTTGCCAGTGCTTCATAGAACCACAAGAAAACCAAAATTCACGGTTTGGACAGTTATTAGGTCCAAAGCAATGGATGGGTTATTTTTTTTTTTAATTTCAGTTTTGCGGCTTTGTAGACCATTTAAGGCACAGTACTGCCACTTGAATTCAGAATTGAAATACTGCAAATGCAAGCCCACAGAAATTCTACCTGCTGCATCCATGTAAAGCATAATTAATGCTTTTTATTACTATACCATTGATGCTCTCAACAGACCTTGACATGGCCTTTCTAGTCAGTAGAAGAGTGAGGTAAGAGCAAGATTAGCCCTGTCGTACTGGTGACTCCATCTCTAGACTATAAGATTTTTGCTCCACTCAGCACTATTAACTCAGAAAATCAGCAATTGGGGATAACAATGACCTCTGAAGTAATTTTTTCTTGTATACAAATTTCAGAGGACATCCAACATTCCCTATTACTGCCTTAAAAATTAAATATGCGTATATGTATACAATGTTAATATATTGTGTATAATGTATATGTTGTATATAACACCTATAATATATACTTTATATTCCTACATATCAATATGTAATACTAAAAGTGGCTTAATAAAAAGTCACTTAATGTCTTATCCTTTCTATACATTAAAAGTAATTAATATTATGTTTTACATTAGAATTTTCTTCCTCAAGCTTTTTTACTGCTGTGTTTTTTGTTTGTTTGTTTGGTGTGTGTGTGTGTGTGTGTGTGTGTGTGTGTGTGTGTGGTGCTGGGAATTGAATCCTGGGCCCTTTACGGGCAAGGCAAGTGGTCTGCAACTGAGATAAATCCTCAGTTTATCTCATATTGAAATATGTTAAATATTTTATTATATTAAAACTATTTAAAGAATACCCGCATCCTTGTAATCCCAGTGGCTTGGGAGGGTGACACAAAAGGATCGAGAGTTCAAAGCCAGCCTCAGCAACAGCAAGACACTAAGTAACTCAGATAGGCCCAGTCTCGTGGTTCAGTGGTCGAGTGCCCCTGAGTTCAATCCCCGGTACCAAAATAAATAAATAATGAACATCAACTTTTGTTTTGAGATCATTTGCACTTCCTGTTGTTTCTCCCCATCTTCCACTCAAGCGTCCAAATGTAAGACTTGAGAGATTAGTGCAGAAGGTGAATGATAGAATTGAACAAGTTATCTGGAAACACTCAGGCCAAAGTTGCTTTTCTTTCAGCTCTCAGAACTTTTCCCAAGATTTCACTAGAAAAACTTGTTTCATTATGATACATTATTGACTTTTTAAGGATGTGTATAGATGAGCTGGGTGCCATGGCACACACCTGTAATCCCAGCAGCTCAGGAGGCTGAGGCAGGAGGATCGCAAGTTCAAAGCCAGTCTCAGCAAAAGAGAGGCACTTAGCAACTCAGTGAGACCCTGTCTCTAAATAAAATACAAAATAGGGCTGGGAATGTGGCTCAGTGGTCGAGTGCCTCTGAGTTCAATCCCTAGTACACCCCCCCCCCAAAAAAAAATAATGTGTACAAATGAAATGGATAAACTCATTCAGGATTTCCTGAATTCTCTGCAGACATCTTCATTAAGATTATGTAAATTTATCAGAAACCGTAACTTCGTTCTCATCATGGATGAGCCACATAAAACACTGTTGGCCATCACATGATTTTCTAGAATTTTAAACATTTGAGTTTTGTTTTTGTTTTTTCTGGTAGAATGTATCTCTGAAATTCCTCAGGAATCAAAACTGCAAGGGCTAAGCTCCTGGCTGAGTACTTGCAAGCATTGGATTAGCAGGTAAAATGAGAATCACACTTTCAATAGCTGGTGAGCATGTGGGAACACGTGGCTGCATCCCCAAGGCTGGGAGAGATGTAGGTTTAACCACTTCCTTTTATGGTGTAATTTCATATTTTTGACATGAGAAAAATAAACCTCCTAACAAAAACCATTTATTTTAAAGCAGATCCAGTGCATTTTCACAGATCTGTTCAGATCTCAAACATCTGACTTATTATTAATGACAATAACAATTTTGATTAATTTCCTTCTTCCAAGATTCGACCATGAAGCTCCACAAATTCTGAAGGCATTTGAATGTACTATAATACACTATTAGCTGCCAACCTAGACTTAACCCTTTGTAATTTCTGTAAAAATAGAGCTGAAAGTAGATGCTCATAGCATCCAGTGAGTTGTCATTTCTTTCTTTTTCTTTTTCTTTTCTCTTCCTTTCTTTCTCCTCACCACCCATTTTTCCCCACAACTCTGAGTAGCCATTATTACTGTCTAGACTTTTGTCATAATAGTACACACTTTTTTAAAGATCTTTTATTTTATTTATTTATTTATTTATTTATTTATATGTGGTGCTGAGGATCGAACCCAGCACCTCTCATGTGCTAGGCCAGCCCTCTACCGCTGAGCCACAACCCCAGCCCCCATAATAGTACACACTTTACAGAACAAGTGTTTTGTTGAAGTGTTGGGTCTCAGGGACATTCACTTTGGTTCCTGCTTCCTGTACTTTCTAGAACTCAGCCCTCATGTGAAAGATTCTAAACAAATGTGTGCTTTTTATACTTTCTTTTTAATTACAAGGGAAGTTTGGGTCTATTTGAATCTATTGGATTAAAAACATCTTGGTAAAATATGTTAATTTTTTTTTAGATAGAGTTTATCTAGCTGGATTGAGGACAATGAGATTGCATCCCCTTTCCAACACACTCCATTGAGGGAAGAGAATGGAGGAGTATTTTGCCCAGCCAGAGAGCAGATGGCTAATATCGTGGAGAGGCTGAACACAGGAGACAATGCCCTGGGCTTTTCCAGTTGCCTTAGTCACTTCGTGGTCTAGCAATTTCTCTCAATTTTGCTCATATAATTTATTTTATTAGCATTTTCATATTTTCTAGTTACATTCCTGTTTAAGTCAGTCTCAATGCTGAACCAGAAGCTGAGGGGGTTGAGATACTTGTCTTAGAAAGTAGATAGGATTGGTTAAAGATGGATCACTCTAATGTCCATTTTAGAGTTTTAAATGTCACTTACTTACTAATTCCATATAAAAGAAAATAGATTCATCCAGACATTCTGTATATCCTCTATGACCCCTCTCACCTGGGCTGCAATGTAGGTTCTGGGAGTTGCATACCCGAGTTGTAACTCTTGTAATTATTATAACCAGGCATTCAATATTGTCTCCTAATTCCAATTTAAAGTATTTTTGATCAATATTCCAAAACACATTGCAAATAGATCCCTACTAACTGTTTAAATTGAACAATACTGTAACATGAAAGTAGTCCCTTTCCTGAGAAACATCAGAGGTATGGTTTGCAGTTTCTCTGGAAAGGACTTCACCATGGAACAAGTAAAACCAGATAAAATCAAGGTGATCTCATGGTGGTTAGAAGCATCATAAAAGCATCTTTGAATTAGATAGACTTGGATTCAAATCCCTATTTTACCACTTACCATTATGTAAATTTGGCCTTTTTGAGAGCCTTGGTTTGCCAACCTGTTCATTGGGAATATCTACCCTTGCTTTATGGGGTTGTTGTGATCATTAAATAAAAAGAGAGATAGAGGGAGAAAGGGAGGGAGACAAATGGGTAGAGGGTAAAGAAGAGTGGCTCATGCGTAGTCAATGCAAACTTAGAACTATAATGATTTTGATGCAATAAAATGATTTTAATTTATGAAGAACTTAAAAAGCCCATTCACCATAGAATGTGACGGAGCTTTCCGGGCAGCTCGATGCCATCTTACTCCAAGAATGGAGCCCTTCCCAACTCTACCACACCCACTGCTGCACCTTATTCAGAAGAAATGAAATGTTTCAACCATTGGTCCTCTGTCCTTTCTACATTACTGTTCACTAAAGTGTCCTCTTTTTAAAAATGGGAAGAGTTGAGCCACAGGGAAGGAAGAGAGTGTTCAGTGATGGTTGGCAGTATCAGTGGTGGTATTCTGTTGCTTCAGCAGGGGTTAAATCCTCAGTATCCTAATAATCCCCCCCAACACACACATATAATTGTGTAACTAATCCCAGCCCTTGGTAGTTACAGACATGTCCTATCTAAAACCCTTTATGAATTCAGACCAGGCAACTAAATCACGCCACAGCTGAAATGGGGTCTCTGGATGGTTTCCTTGCTGAAGCAACGCCATTACAGAGAGTTTCAATAGCAGAAGAGCTCACTGTCATGCTTGTTAGCGGTCTTGCTCCAGTACCCAGAAAAATTGATTCTTTTTGCAGGTCAAATTATTTTTGTATTTTTCTTTTTTCATGCACGGTAACTCCATTCTTTTACCTGGTCAGTTCCTTTAAGAAAGATCCAGTTAGGGGAGCTGCATCTTATTATCTTCTGCCACCAATGCATGGTGCAAAGACAGTTTAATTCTTAAGGAGAGAATCATTTAAGTGTGACCTATTGTGTTAGTCTGGATGCTTTTCATATTAAGACGGGGAGTTAAAGAGGTCTTTAATTTGTCTATACCACACTGATAATTTACACTGAACTTAAAGTGCCCACTGCCTTTTCCAATCAGCTCAACAATTCCCAGATTTTCTAAGGTGAATTTTAAATAATACCAATTCTTTAGCTAATGTCCCTAAAAGGATGCCTAGACGAAAATGTGATGCTCATAGGAAGATTTTTCACACTGCTGAAATGATTTCCAAAAATCGTGTACCAGTTGCCTTAGAGACATTGCATCTGATTAGGACTCTTATAACTTAACTTCAGCCCTGATCTATATTCATTCATTAACCATATTCTTGTGGTTGTCCAAAGGCACAAAAGCAGAATAATTTCAGAACTATGGTCGAGAGAGCACAGGTTTGAGGCAAGGTTCCAGCTCCCTGATGTATGCATTTGTTGTTCAGATAATGCAACCCAAATGGGAAAAAAAAAGTACGGGAGATACAAATAATGAGAGATAAAGCATATACCTGCTAGAGCTCATAACTGATCCCTGGAAACATAGGAAGGTGAGTTGAAAGACATCAAAATAACTAACACATATTAAGTACTTGGTATGAAAGATATTTTATCAATATTTTCTTATTGAATCTTCAAAACACCTAGGAAATGTATATTATTTTTATCCTCATTGGAAAGTGAGTCTTGGAGATATATGAATTGCCCAAATTTTCAAAAGTAGAAAGCAGCAGGGCTGAGTGTCAGCCCATCTGACATCAATGTCCATGCCCCAAACCACAGTGCCAGCCTGCTAGCCTTCTAACAAGAGTGAACTCAGGTGGTGTGTGGCCGTAACCGGGGCTTCTGTTTGCAAACACTGACAGTGGTGGGCTAGATCAAAGGTGGCACCTGGCCCTCAGTTATACATCTAATAACCATAATGAGGCTTCATCCAGCATGAGCCTGTAGCAATTTGTCAGGTATGTTCTTGGCCAAGAAGCACCTGTCCTGTTGTGCTTTATCATGGTGTGGTCCTTTGATTTGGATTATCTATTGTGACTGAGATTAACATGGAAAAATATATTTAAAACAAAGTTGTTTGGGGGAGGTCATGGCTTTTCGGTTTCTTGTTAGAGCTTCTATGAGCTCAAATTCAGCCTTTTGGCCAGCTGCTTGGTTGTCGTGTTCCATTATCATTAGGCTTTTTCTGAAACCAGAGGGATGAATGGGAGGAAATCCACAAGGCATCTGGAAAGTCCTCTGCCTTCAATGATCTGTTTGCAAAGTTTTCTTATACAGAGGACGTTTCTCTAGACTTGAGACGAAAGGCTTTAGAGCCAGAACTCGATGGACATACCTTACTTTATCTTTCATTCCCCTCCACCTCCAAAACCTAAGAGAGGCCCATTTTTCTCCATTCAGGGCAGTGTGTACTTAGCAAGGCTGAAAATTAGAAGATTGATCTCTATTGCTCTGATCCAAAAATAATAAAATAATTAAAAATTAATTAGAAAATAACCCAGAAGTAAAAATTACTAGTATAAGTTTGCCTTGTTCCTCATGATCCCTGATCCCTTTAGCTCTGAAAGATATTTTAAATATACTAAGCTATATAAAAGTTGGGGTGAGAGATTTGGCTCTGAATAAATAGGCAAGGAAGCCTGTCAGGGAGCTTCGTTTCCATTCTCCATCTTCTAATCTCCTTCACCCAAACCTCAACTGGCCCGATGAAGCCCTGCCAGGGCTTTATCTATTTTTCTGGAAAACTCTGAAATTGACAAAATGGTGAAGGGGCAGCTGTGACCTGAGGAGTCATGGATCCTGATGCTCAGATATTTGTTAGACAATCGAGTAAATATGATCTTCTGGGTTATTTTTTTTTAGGTGCCACTAGGTGACAGACAGGTCAATCAGCCGTTTTCTCTGAATTAAAAGCACAGTTGCTCCACTTTATAACTCTAATATTTGAAGGGCTAGAGGTGTAGCTCAGTGTAGACTCCTTGCTTAGCATGGATAAGGCCTTGGGAGATGTGTGTATTTTTATTATATTTCTGACTTAGGGAAAATTTAGACAATAAATGTTTGCTGTTCTAAGATACAAGGTTAGGGGGTACTTTGTTACATAATAACTAACTAATGTTCTAAAGAGGAATGATTTTTTTTTTTGGTACCAGGAATTGAACCCAGTAGTGCTTAACCACTGAGCCACATCTTCAGCCATTTTTTTTTATGTTTTATTGAGAGAAATTACATTATTAGTTCTCTCTCTCATTCTCCCCCTTCTTTGTCACTTGCTCCAACCTCCCTGCCTCCTGTCAAGGACTCCAAGTGTATGTGTGTTGTAAATATAGACCAGAATACAATGTGCAAGATGTGTTCCGTATGACCCCAGTGTTCTCTCACTACAGCCGAGCAAACAAACCAGTACCTTTCACCTCATCTTGAAGAGAAGAGGCCTAACAGAAGCTACTGAAGCAACTAGGCAGCTTCCTTTGGTCAAAGTCAGCTGCCAATCTTTGTCAAGATCACAGTGGCTCCTGGACCAAGCCCATGTGTCCCAAGGAAATTTTATGCCAAATTTTATGTTAAAGAGTAACATAGTATACATTTTTACAAATGGAAAAAAGGCAAGGAATGTTTTCCCACCTGTTTCTCTCCTTGTCACAGCCATATTTGCCATGGATAGAAATTGTACTGAAGACATGAAGTCATCCTTTACAAAGTTGTGCTCATCCTATCTTAGCAATGGGGATCCTCCGAGAAGTATGCATGTGCATTTGGGAAGGGTATCTCAGGGCTCTGGTTGACATGTCTGATTTCACTCAGTCATTACTGGTCCTTGCCACCTTCCTGAACTCCAGAAACCTTTTGCCCATGCCAAAGGGAGATGGAGTGATTGGGAGAAAACACCCAATACCAACCACAGATGAACTGTGACCCAAGATACATTATTAATTTTCTCTGAACCTCAGCTTTTTCATCTACAGACATTTACCTGGACCACCTCACAGGTGTTGAAGAGATTAAGTAATATTGTGGAAGAGAAAGAAATTTTAAAATGAGATATGGATGTATGAAATATATTGTGGCAGTTGGGAAATGAAAGTCCTATCAAGAAGTCCTAGTGAGGGCTGGGGATGTGGCTCAAGTGGTAGGGCGCTCGCCTGGCATGCGTGCGGCCCGGGTTCGATCCTCAGCACCACATACAAACAAAGATATTGTGTCTGCCGATAACTAAAAAAATAAATATTAAAAAAAAGAAGTCCTAGTGAATAAATGATAGACTTCATTGCAGTAGTCACGACAGTCTTAACATGCCACAACTATGACCCTTGAGAAGTATCACCTTTCGGTTTTGAAGGAAGATCCAATAAATGATAGATAGATAGATAGATAGATATTTACATGGTATTTCAGCATCAAGAGACGTTGAAGTTTCCATTCTAGTGGGAGATACAGATAATAAACTAAACATGTAAGTAAATTATATCTAACATGTTAGAAGGAGAGAAGTGCCAGATATAAATATAAATTGATAAAGTCATATGGGGAATGTGAAGTGTACATTGGTTGTCAAGATGGTCTTTCTTAAAGGGTGACAAAAACATATGGGATCCTTCTTGAAGTCAAATGCCCTTCACTCATTCATTCAACAAATATTTATTAAAGGCTTTCTATATGCCAAGAAGTGTTCTATGTTCTGGGAAGAATCAAAGTGATTAGTCGGGGGGAAAGTGTTTAACCTGAGTTAACTTTGAAAAATGGTGTTTTGACTGGAAATTGTAAGACTAAAGATAAACAAAGTTATACTGTGTTTACTGTACTCTGCTCGGTAAACCTTCTCACAGGGGTATAGGCTAACAATTATGAAATTCCTGTACATATATGTTGAGATTGAACAAATAAGTAAATGGATGGTTCATAGTGGGAACTAAGTTTCTCACTGATGAAGTCATACTTTATGGAGAAGCAGAGAGGAATGCTAGAAGCCGTGTACTGATGGATTCAATTCAGAGACACCAGTGTGAACTCAAGTCATACTTTGTAAAGAAACAGATGGACAGAGAAAAATTGTAGGCATGTGTGTACAGGTGGGTAGATAAAGACACATGCATTTCCTAGCTCTTTGGACCCAGAAGCAGTAACATTTTAGTATCAATGAGCATACCAGTGCCTAGATTTTGGTTTCCAATGTCACTTTTCAATAAAAGAAACCAGGGTTTCTTGGAGAAATGATTCTAAGGCTGAGGCAGGAGACATACCAGATAAGCCTGGAACATTTTTTAATTAAAAAAAGTAAGAAAGTGCTTAAAGGACAAAAGGGTTAGGACATATTCTATGTACACAGGACCCTATCCAGTAGAGCCCCTAGGGCCCAAGCTACAACAATTAAACAACAAAATAAATAACCATAATACTGAATTGAAACCCAAACAATAAGTAAATATCGATGGATCCATACTGATACAAATAATTAAATAAATGAATGAATGACAGGGAAGAGATATATCTCCCATGCAAAAAAATCCCAAATAATTTGTGAAGATATTCCTTTCTCAAAGAGGTGGAACTTCTCTCCCCATTAAACTTCTAGAGTGTGGGCTGTACTTACTAATTTAATTTCAAAGAGTGGAGCACATGAAGTGGGCATGGATACCTTTAGCCAGATTAATATCATTGGTGATAAGTCATGTTGACATTCTACATCCTTAGTAAGATTTATGAGGAAGGTGCCTTACCTTTGAGATTTTTTTTTCTCCTGGAAATACATAGTATAACTACAAGAAAACATCAGACAAACTCAAATTGGTGGATTTCCTACAAAATACCCACATGATACTAATCAAAATTGTCAAGATTCTCAAAAGGCATGGAAAGTTTGAGGAACAGAGGACCCTAAAGAGGTGTGACATCTGAATATACTGTGTGCCTTAGATGGGATCCTGGAATGGAAAAAGGTTCTCAAATAAAAAATTAGTAAAATCCTAAGAAAGTACAGAGTTCAGTTTATAATGACATTCCAATATTGGTACCTTAGTTGTGGCAAATATACCACAGGAATTCATGTGAGATGTTCACAAAAATTGACTGCTAAGTATACAGGAACTGCCTGCCTATACCATCTCTATAATTTCCCTATAAATTATAAAAATTTATTTAAATTTAACAACAAAGAATGAATGTCATAATTTACGGAGAAGCAGGGAGGAATGCCCAAAGAAGCGTGTACTGATGGATTCAATTCAGAGACATCAGTGTGAACTCATGTCACACTTTGTAAAGATACAGATGGACAGAGAAAAATTATAAGCTTTGAAAGTGCTATGAAACCATCAAGGAAGCCAAGCGCAGGGGCCAAGGAAGACAACAGTTGTAGTATGGAGACTGACTTCCTATGTCAGGAAGGAAAGCCTCCCTGAGAAAGGTCATTCAATTTGAAGAGTCATAGCAGCTTGCAAAATAAGATGTAAAAGGACATGGGGTAGGGGTAGAGGGGCTGCGGGGGTTGCTGCATGTCAAGGAAATGGCATGTGCAAAATTCTCTCACTCTGGACTGTCTTGAATTTGGGGGCTCAATTTCCTCATGTATCTCAGATGTTAGAAATTCAAAGGATTTGGGGGGCAAGTCATTAAAACTCTTTGCTGAAGTTTTCTAATATAGGAAATGACAATAATAACTCCTACTTTGCAATGCTGTTTTAAGAACTGAATGAGACAATGAACATAGTATGGACATATGCACAGCACACTATCATTAACTATTATAATATTTTGACTTCAAAAAAAGTGAGGGAGAAAACCCAAGAGGCTTAATGGCATTATGTCTAAATTTTCTTCCAGCTATAGGATTTGATGGGCCACTAGCTATAGGTATTTGCATATAGAGAAGAGGAAATTCATTGTGAAAAATGTGATATGATAGTACTGATGTAGATATAGTCATCTTCTACCAGAAACCCTAAATTTGATTCAGGGCTAAAATTCTTTGAAAAGAAAGAATCAAAATATATTCAAGAGAATAGGAATATTAACATGATATAAAAATCCAAAACACACAGCATGACAAAACGTTTTTAAAGGACACAAAATAGGTAGAAGATTATATTTTTTCCCTTGGGTTCAATCAAACCAAAACAAGCACTTTTATAATTTTCTCACTACTTGGACTGGGGTTGTGGCTCAGTGGTAGAGCGGTTGCCTATCATGCTTGAGGCACTGGGTTCGATCTCCAACACTATAATAAATAAATATATTATTTATTATATTTATTATATAATTTCCTCACTACTCAACAAAAATGAAGCAACTTCAAAATACTATGGCTCTTCTGAATCCACATGATACCATCAATGATTTAGGCATAATTTTTTGTGGACAGAATTGGAAATAACTGCTCTGGGGTATCACACTTGCACAGAACAGACAACTGCAGAGGTAAAACTAAAGGTTTCTCCTCGGGGACCACATGATGCCACCCCACATAGACACTGAAGAAATTAAAATTTAAGTTGTGAAGAAATCCATTGCATGCCAGAAGGATAGTTCCTTTTCCTTCCTAAACCACAGCACCCCTAAACCACAAAACCCCCAGTGGTGTAAGATCTTTAAAATGATTCATCAAAAATGAAGTCCTATCCATTGGAACCCTAATTATATGAAGAACAAGTTAAAGGCCACAATTATGAAATATTTTAGCCAGGTGTGGTGGTGTACACTTGTAATCCCAGTGACCTGGGAGGGTGAGGCAGGAAGATTGCAAATTTGAGGCCAATCTTGGTGACAAGTGAGATCCTGCCTCAAAATAAAATTTTTAAAAAGATCTGTGGAAGTAGTTCAGTGGTAGAGTACTCCTGGGTTCAATCACTAGTACTACCCCCACCTCCCCCCCCCCCCAAATCTCTGGCCAACACTACTAAAAACAAGTTCAATTACAATGAAAGTTCTTTCAGCTTAATCTAAACCCAGTCCGTATTGCAATTTCCTCTCAGAAATTGTCTAGGGGTGGGGTAAAAGGGTTAAATCTGTGAAGCAATTCATGTTTCAGCCACCAGCTGTGGAATCCTGGGTAATTACTGTGGCTTACTCCAGACCACACCTTAGATAAACCTGTAATGCTGGAGTTTTCTGCAAACATTTTCTTTCCTGCAAGCTGCAGCTTGTCTCTTTCATATATTTGTCCTATGTTTTCAACTTGATTTTCCAGTGGCTAGTTTATACTTGGTAGAGCCAACAAACCAGGGTCTGTTGATTTAGCTTCATATCTTCATGGTGAGATGGTTGTGCCAGCTACGTGGTGACAAACGTAGTCAGGCCAGATGAGCTATTTTTCTACTACAGGAATAATTTAAAGAGAGAGAGAGAGAGAGAGAGAGAGAGAGAGAGGAAGAAGAACTGGTTCAGTCAAAGATGATGATTTAATTTCCTTTGTTTCATTCACTACTTTTTCAAGTATTATAGGCTCTGCATGGGACTGCAATTTTAGCCTCAATTCACTTCTTAATGAACATTTTAAGATTTTAAGATTTTTTTATTTATTTCTGTGTATAGTACAAGAATGCAGTCTCAGGAAAGGATGAGGTATGTTCTTGGAATGGCAAATATGTGTCCTTGAGAGGCCTATTCTCTATCCTGGTAATCTATGGAAAATGGAAGACAATTGGAATCATCATTGGGTTATGTCAATCTGGAGAGCACCAGGCAAAGTAGCTTGTGTTTCAGGTTTTAGTGGTTACCAACTACAAGTGACTTCTTTTTTTTTTTTTTTTTAAGAGAAAAGAGCGAGACAGGAAGAGAGAGAGAGAAGTTTTAATATTTATTTTTCAGTTTTCAGTGGACACAACATCTTTATTTTATTTTTTTGGTGCTAAGGATCGAACCCAGCGCCCCACGCATGCCAGGCGAGCGCGTTACCACTTGAGCCACATCCCCAGCCCCTACAAGTGACTTCTTAAACTGAATGTTCCTTTGAGGAGGGAAAAAAACCTCATATGACATCAAGGTCCAAATAGGGACACATCTTTTGGTTTTGAAAAGAAAGGTGATATTCCTTTCTCACCAATTCCATATCCCTCATTCCACCATTATTGTCATAAAACTTAGGGGGAAATGAAATAAACAATCCCAGACTAAGAAAAAAAAATATCTCTTGGAAACTTTCAGAGTCTTGTAGGGTTAGCAAGCCTGGTGGTAGTGGCAGTAGTAGTAGTAGTTGTTGTTAGTTTTGCATATTAGATAACAAAAAATTGGACAAGAGATATGAGCATTTGAAGTGGCATGCTCAAACTCTTGAATGAAGGTAACACTGGCAAGGGGATTATCATCTAGACCAAAGTGCTTCAAATGCCCCCCAACCACTCTTTATTTGGACAGTCATCTCAATGTTAACATTACCCAACACTTCTCATACACATACTAGTGGAATTACTCTAAGCAAATTGAGGACTATCCAGCTGAAGAGACAATACTTAGGAAGCTGAAATTTTGATGAAACTGGGTTGGAAGGAAGAATCACTTTTGATCTAGGAGAAGAGGAGGAGTATGGGAAGGAAAATAAGTAACTTTTCTTAATAAGTAATATTATTGAAAAATAAAGTTTTAAATGTGAAAGATATGCAACCTAAGATCAACCTGTATTAGTAGCCTGATGCATACCTTTTGGGTCTAAAAAGGAAACATACAAAGAATTAAAGTTCAAGAAAAGGGATTGGAGATCCATCCCTTCAGTTGTGCCCAAAAGCTGGCCTCAGTCAAAACTAGGGTACTAACATCTTGTCTTCCTTAGGTCAGCCAGCCTCATTGCCCTACGTGTCCTACTGGAGCCCAGTTTCTTCCTATCTGATCTCTGCTTCCCCACCCCATCCCAAACACACCACCCATCTACCACTTCCCCCAATGAGCATGAGGACAGAAAAATCAGAAAGTGACAAAGAACAGAGGATAACCCTGCTGTTCTCTGAAAAGACACTGTTAGGGGCATCCAGCATCTGGTTTTAGGCCAAACAAGCACCTTAGCATACTGATTCTGAAATTTCAAGGTTAACTACTTCCTAAAATCAGTACAAAAGGTGAATGGATGGCTACTCACAGAGCTTGCTGGTCACATACATCTGAAGATACTTCAAGTCCTGGTGGGATCTTGACAATTCTGTCAAATCCTAATGGTCAGCTTGAGGTTGTTAATTATTGAATTGGGGTTCACTTTTTAAAAAGTTAATGGTGGTCTGGGGTTTTGGCCAGTTTCAGATAGGGAGATTGTCCTCCTGCCTTCCCTCTCTTACACACACACACACACAATTTTGGGAATCTTCTTTCCCACGTGCAGTGAAGGTTCTGCACACTGATCCAGTCAGAGTAAGAACTACCCTCTTGTAAAACACCAACTTCCAAGTCTTGGGCAAACATTGGAGGCCATGGTTCTTACACAGCCCATTGGTAAGGAATGGAGGAGGGACAATGAGTGACAGTATTCTAGGAAACCCAAAATGCATTCTTAATATGAGACAGAAGTTGCTAGCCAAAGCTGATGCTGACTTTTTTGGGGGATCTAAATGATGACAAAGCCTAGAACCTTACTCCCCCGCTTTGTTTTTTAAATAAAATTCAGACTATCCATACTGGCCTATAGTAAATGCCAGAGCAGGTTAAGCCAGTGGACCTCTGAAAAGTGCTGCAGATGGTCTTTCCAGATGAAATCTAATTATAAAGGAAAGAGCTCTTTCCATAGGGATCTAAGAAATTCCAGAACACATCTTGCATCTCGTGGTGGAGCATAGTGAAAGAACTATACGTGCGATGGTTTACGCTGTCTTCTATTTTCCCCTTTCTTTGATTTCATGCAATCTGAAGGCTTGGTTTAACAGTATTAGAACTGTTTTTGTTAATTTAGTGCTTTCTTGCTTGCCAGGCTGTGTGCCCTTTTCAGATATTATCGCATAGGATTAATCCTATCAACCTTGGCCATGAATTCACAGGCAGGTTCTTTAGATCCTAGCTTTGTAAATTTGAGTAAATGTTTTTCAAAAATTAAACCATTACTTTATTTTAAAATTGGTTATTTAGTCCTGCCTCTGTTCCAAATAATCTGCCTACTGTTGTGACTATCATACTTATTTCCTTGATGGCTGCTTGTTGAAAATCTGGGCCTTGTCAATCCTCCCAAAGTCAGTCTTGAAGAATAGAGTATATAGCAAGGGGAGTGATTCAGTTCAAAGAAGCAAGCTGGCCTAAATGTGATTGATGCATAAAAATTATTATTTTAAAATAAGTAATAATAATAATTAAAGTATTAATCTCTGAAAGTTAAAGCCTAAGAAGAGCTAAGAATAAGCACATGACTTGCCATTTTAATCATGGAGGGACTTTCAAAAACCATGCAAAACTATTTATTTTCTGAAAACTTTACAAATACTTAAAAATACTTATACGGAACAGACTGTTTCCATTGAGACAATAAATCATTTTTGGCATTTTTATTTCATAGGAAAGAGTGATGACATTTTTAAACTAATTTTGGGGCATTTGTCACATCTGGTCATGGTGTTGGAGCCACTCACTGGTGATGGCGAGTACTGGGTGCAAAACAACGCCCTTGCACTCAGAAACAGCTTCTCAAATCCATCTTCTTCTCCATCTTCAACCTTCATCTTATTCTTCTCCATTGAAGACTGAAACCTGGGCAGGATCTAGCTTTCTGATTGTGAAAGGCCAAAATGGCCTTTTAATCTGTGAATGCGCTGCACAAACAGACTGAGCTGGTTAAAGATCTGTATTCATCAGGCTAACATGGGCTACAAGGCAGAAATAAGCTAAATCTAGAAAATTTTCAAAGAGTCTCCTATATTTTCCTCCCAATTAACCCATCAGTATAGAGTTTTACCACAAAACTAAAATAAAGGAATGGGAACTCAGTCTGGAATAGAAATAGGGCCAATTCTATAAACTGCAGAGAATGCAGATTCCCAGGATGTAAGCATGTAAGTGGGTGTAATTTAAATGGCATTTGCTGGGGCGCTATTCAAAAAATGAGGTTGATCAGATGTGGTGACACATGCCTGTGATCCCAGGCACTCAGGAAGCTAAGACAAGAGGATCGCAAGTTCAAGACCAGCCTCAGCAACTTGGCAAGATTCTGTTTCAAAATTTAAAAAATAAAAAAGGGCTGGGGATGTAGCTCAATGGTAAGGCGCCTCTTAGTTCAATCCCCAGTACCAAAAACAAACAAATAAGACAGCGGAGTTGAAGGCGAGGGCAGGGACAGGAGCGCTGGGCCAGGGGATCTTCCCGGCAGGGGCTCACTAGTCTGGGCCGATGGCCTGGTTCCAGCACAGGGCGAGGGATGTGCGCTTGCGCGTGGCGAAACCTGCCGGAAGGTGTCTGCAACCCCAGTGATGCCGAGGTGATAAAGTCAACAGGCCAGCCTGCCAAGATCTGCAGCCTGAAATGGACCTATTTTCCACCACACACATGAAGATACCATTCCTGTTCAAATATTTATTTGGGCTTGGATTCCAAGAAGACTTATTCTTCTGTTAGGTTTAGGCACTTCCCCATTCCTTTCTCTGTCTTTTTAAGGTTAAATGAGGATTTCCTTGTCATATGTTTAAGGGGCTGATGTTTCTTTCATTGAGATACTAGCTGGAGCTTCAAAACAGTGAATGTAGGGACACATGCATTAAAGATTGTCAAACTTTAACATTGTTACACAAACCCAGGTCATATAGTATATCCTCAGCTCATCATTCTGAAAGCTTATCTCTTTTTTTAATAGAAAAATATTCCATTTACATACCGATTTCTCACTTGAATCATTGGAGATAAATCTTTTTCCCATTAAGATTAAATTATTTAAAAGAAAATTATCTTCTAATATGAATGTTATGACTCACAGCATGAGAAAGTTACAGCCACATTAGAGTTGTGAAAATTATTCAAGAACAAACTATTCCCAGAAATGTAGAACTGACTCGAGCACAAGCTTTTAGATTAAAATCTAAAATGGTCCTCTACAGGGATCGCTACTGGATTCTACTGGCCAAAAAGGATAAATAAAATATGCGGAGTGCCCGTCAGACACCAGTCATTCTCTAGTACACATTGGTCACTTAATCTTTATAGAAAATCTATGATGAAAGTATTGTTATTCTCAACTTATCAGTAGGAACTGAGGTCAAATGATCTGTCAAAGTTGCACCGCCAAGTAAGTGACAAGGTGAGCAGGTAAAATCAGTTTTTTGACTCAAATTTTAATATGCCTTTCACAAGGCTTTGGAATCTTTTAAGCATGAATATTAAGGATTCCAATGGTTGCTTTTGAAATGAGAATTAATTTAAATTTGTGCTTCCCCATAATCCCACTTCAGATATGTCCATCAGCTTTAAGGATTACATCGCAACATAGAGAAAGTGTTTTCTAGTAGAGGAAGCTGCCTTATATCCTTTTTTAAAACAAAGTGGCATATGTAACATATGTAAGCAAGGAAATAAAAACTGAAAAAAATTATTAAAGAAAGCTTTATAAACTGTCTCAAAATAAAATGAATTCCATATCATCTAGAATCATTAGAATGCTAGAACAGGTTCCCAAAATGATACCACGGATGAAATATTTTTAAGTATTACCAAGAGATAATGATTTTTGTAGAGACTCTGTCCCTTGGGTGTTCTTTAATAGGCCCTTAGAATAAATACACCAGTGCAATAGATGTTGAGCAAAACATATATTGGCTTTTCAGTTACAGTTTGCTATGAAATTAAAGATAAATTCTAATGAATAGTGCAGAAATATGACCTCATAACTAGGTAGGTAATGATACGGTCAGTGAAAAAGATAGTCCTCAGGGAAAGCTCAAGCTTGAAGTTTGACATTTTATTTCTTTGTTCCATATGTTTATTTTTTGAATTTCTTAAAGGAAGTAAATCAATATCTTTAAATATTCATTGGCTCAAAGCAAGAGTCGTTTGTGTTCCACTGATGTATTTGGTTTGCTTTGAACAATACAAATAATGAGCAAAACTCTCCTCCTGGTCGACACTAGCAATGCGTGTGTCCTCTGTGGAAGGGTGTGAGTATGCTTGAAAAGAGAAATTGGAAATCAATACTTTGTAGAATATGAATCAAGGTAGATTTAGTTGAGTTTGCGGGGAAAACATGCCCAGCACAGAGTCATCATGGGGGGCATGGCCCAAGCAAAATGTGGTACCAGAGTCATGGAACTCTAAACCTATATTTCAGAAAGTGGTTCAAATGGCTTCAACCACGGCTCAAGTGTAACTAATACATTTCTTGTTGAGGCTGTTCCTCAGCTGTCGGGTTGCCCTGGGTCTTCACCCCTCCCACAGATTTCACAGTTTGTGTGTACCAGGTTTAGTCATTTATCTAGTGAAGCAGTTATCATATTCCACTATTCCAGGGGTAATCATGACATAAGTAGTTAGCACTTTTCATCTTCAAAGCTCTTAACAGTAGTCAATTAATATAAACAACCCCCTTAGGAGACAAATTCATCACACTATAACAGTTCCCATTTTACCAGTTGAAAAGCTGAGGTAAAGAAGCTAAGTAATTGGCCCAAAGCCACTGAGAAACAATATTTGAAGACGGTGGTAGCCCGAGGAGTTCTGCGATCTCAAATTTTAATAAAATGTTTGCTTTTCTCATTAGTCTCTTGTACATCATATGCAATGCCATTCAACCAGTGGCTTTCTCCAGATGGTCCAGTAGAAAACAGGAGATTATTCTGCTATCTATACCAAGATCATCAGCT
This sequence comes from Marmota flaviventris, assembly GCF_047511675.1. NCBI lineage: Eukaryota > Metazoa > Chordata > Mammalia > Rodentia > Sciuridae > Marmota > Marmota flaviventris. The sequence continues at coordinate 85,267,941 of NC_092505.1, forward strand.
TGAGCCTCGGTGGTATCAACATAACTGGTCACAAAGAACTTACATATATTATAACGCCCAAATCTCAGTCTTCAGACAGAATTTTTTTTAAAAAAAATCTGTATTTTTTTGTTAGAAGGACTGTGCCCCGTGCTTACAACAAAGAGAGAAAATAACTTTGCAAGTATGTTTGAAGACAGATTTTTATAAGACATATGAATGTTTTTTTCAAATTTGAAAGTGAAGAAAGAAGAAAAATGTTAAAATAATGATAATAATGTATAACGCCAGGATGAAAGTTGTAGTTACTTTGAGAGATAGGTATATGGTAAATTTTTCTACATTTTTCATTGATGCATTACAGTTGTACATAATCATGGAATTTGTTGTTACATAGTCATACATGCACACAATATAACAATATACTTTGGCCAATATCATTCCCCAGCACTTCCCCCCTCCCTCCCCTCCTCCTCCCCCTGGTCCTCTACTGATCTCCCTTTGATTTTCATGAGATCCTTCTCACTCTCTCACACCTTTCTTTTCTCTTTTCTTCTCTAGCTTCTACATTTGAGAGAAAACCTACAACCCTTGACCTTCTGAGTTTGATTTATTTCACTTAACATAATGGTCTCAAGTCCTATTCATTTTCCTGCAAATGACATAATTTCATTTTTTATGGCTGAATAAAATTCCATTGCATTTATATACCACATTTTCTTGATCCATTTACCATTGATTTTCACCTAGGCTGGTTTCATAGTTTGTCTATTGTGAAATGTGCTGCTTATACATGTAGGTATGCATGTATCACTGTAATATGGTGACTTTAATTGTTTAATATAAATACTGGGTATAATTGGGTTGTATGGTGCTTTCATGCCTAGTCTTTTGAGAAAACTTCATACTGATTTCCATAATGGTTGTACTAATTTACAATCCCAACAGTGTAAAAGGATTCTTTTTCCTTACATCCTCTCCAGCATTTATTATTGTTTGTATTCTTAATGACTGCCGTTCTAATTGGCATGAGATGAAATCTCAGCATAGTTTTGATTCACATTTCCATTATTGTATGCTGAACATTTTTTATATGCATATAGTAAATTTTTAGAAGGAGATAAAGACATCCCAATTTCACCATCCAATTGAAGATATACAAAATTAGACTGAGTATCTTAAGATATGGAATATTAAGAAGGGAAATGTGGGATGAATTCAATGAATTCATCTAATTTACAATACTTACCACTGGCCTATGTCTTAAAGCCTGTAGAAATTATAATGGCTTTAAGTGCCACAAAATGTCAATAGTTGACATAAGAGAATCACCATCATTTGTGGATCATCTAAAAGAAGTCACAAATTTTCCTTAGAACTATAGCATCCAGATTTGGAGATTGCCTTGATATATTTTTAAGTAATATTGGTCACAGTGAAGTCCTGTAAAAGATGATTAAGCCAACTGAAATTAATTAAAAATTACTTAAGCTTACCACTGGGTCAGGAGCAATGGTCAAATATGGCAATTCTTTCAGTTGAAAGTTAGATGAGCTAATAAGCATATTTTTTATAAAGTATCATTGATAAGTTTTCTTTTATAAAAACCAGGAAATAAGATTATATTGAATTTTGGTTTTATATTTATTTCAGATAAAATTTTACCTTCTATTTTGCCTGATCCCATCAAATAAATCCATAGATGTCTGTTGCCAGATGACAATCATCTGGTCTCAGAAATGAATTGAAATTGTGACCAATCTATCATTGTACCACAAAATGCCTGGAATTGAACAGAATTTAAACTAGCTTCTCTGTACCCTCCAGATATACTAACATTGTTCAGTTAAGATCAAATCACACTGTACAATCTTTAATATAAAATATATAATTAAATAAGTATATTCAGTATATAATTTGATAACACAGTATGGGACTAGTAAATGGGACAACCAAGCTACACTTTTTCTCACTGTACACTGACACACTAAATTAAAACATGTTAAAAAAAAAAAAACATGTTACTTTCTTTACTTTTCTTTATATTTAATTAATTAATTTTTAAATATTAATTTTTGAGTTGTAGTTGGACACAATACCTTTATTTTATTTATGTATTTTCATGTGGTACTGAAGGAGGATTGAACCCAGGGCCTCAAACATGCTAGGCAAGTAACCTACCACTGAGCCACACCCCAGCACTAATTTATTTATTTTTGTGCCAGAGATTGAACCCTGGGGCACTTAGCCTGTTTTATTTTTTTATTTGAGACAGGGTCTCATTTAATTGCTTAGAGCCTTGCTAAATTGCTAAGGCAGGCTTTGAATTTGCTATCCTCCTACCTCAGCCTCCCCAGCTGCTGGGATTATAGTGTGTGCTACCATGCCTTGTGAAAACTGGTATGTTCAATATCCCCTTCTGAAAATAAAATCTTAAAATATCCCAAGCAATATTTATATGGAAATGTATTGGCAAGGTAGGAAATAATCTCTGGGCATTATTAAATTATAATTAGTAGAAATCTTCTCCATATTTGATATCATATTTGATATCTCTGGATCTTTCCAATTGTTGCTCCTACAGGAGCTGTGTGAACCCACACTTGGGGGTAGGTTCAATTCAACTTTTAGCTGGATTCATAATCTTCTTCCTCCCTGCTTTGGAAAAGTAGGAGATGAACAATGGGAATCACATTTTAAATACAAAAGGACTTTTTTTTTCCTAAAACTAAACACCATACCTGACCTTATTAGTACCTAAAATTCAGAAACAAAATTTTAAGAAATAAAACATCTTAAAAATTTCCTAGGGATGCTGGGCTTGGTGGTGCACACCTGTAATCCCAATGACTTAGGAAAGTGAGGCAGGAGGATCATAAGTTCAAGGACAGCCTCAGAGACTTAGTGAGAACCTAAACAACTTTGTGAGACCCTGTCTCAAAATAAAATACAAAAAAGGCTGGGGCCACGCATGGTGGCACATGCCTGTAATCTCAGGGGATCTGGAGACTGAGACAGGAGGATCACAATTTCAAAGCCAGCCTCAGCAATGGGGAGACACTAAACAACTCAGTGAAACCCTGTCTCTAAATAAAATACAAAATAGGGCTGGGGGTGTAGCTCAGTGTTAAAGCACCCCTGAATTTAAGAAAGAAAGAAAGAAAGAAAGAAAGAAAGAAAGGAAGGAAGGAAGGAAGGAAGGAAGGAAGGAAGGAAGGAAGGAAGGAAGGAAGGAAGGAAAGAAGGAGGGAAGGAGGGAAGGAGGGAAGGAGGGAGGGAGGGAGGGAAGGAAGGAAGGAAGGAGAAAAAGGAAGAAAGAAAGAATTGTCCTGATTTTTGCTCTATGATACTGATATCATATGAGAGATGGTCTAAGTTACTAATAATTAAAATAACTGTCAATTAAAAATAATTAATTATTTGTTGCTTTTCAAATCACAACATTGAGACTGAGAATTTTTTTTAAGTCTTCTAGTGCAAGTGTCACCGAAGATATTAAAGCACTGACTTAACTGTCATTGTGAACTGACCAAGGCTTTACAAACTTTCTTCAAGAAAGATGAGTACCTTAAAAGTAAAATTCAAGGGGTGGATAAATAATGAACACTTGAGTTTAGAAACTATTTATTGCTTTATAATTTTTGTTATATAAAATTTCAAATATATACAAAGCAAAGGATGCTTAAGTCAATCTTTTTTCATTTATACCCCTTCCTATATTTCCCAACCTAGATTATTTGAAATAAAATAGAATCATCATATTTCAGTATTATCTCTGACTATATATATTAGTTTCTGCAGATATGTATTTTGAGTATGATACATGTGGGTATATAATTCATGCATAATATTTTTATATATAATTTATATGCTATGTATGATATATAATTCAATATTAACCTGTGTATGTATTTGTTTTTGTTGCTTTGATGGAATTCTCTTTTTTTCTACTTCATTTCAGAACTAGGAATTTCATACCAGAAAGTTTTGAGAAATAAAAGTAAAATAAAAGACTCTCCTAAGAGGAACAAAAGATTCAAAAGTCTGAAGTCCTTACACCACATTGAGAAGAGTCACATATCTCTTAAGATGAGTGTGGAAGTGTATGTGTTCCTTAACTGGATCTCAGATGTCAATCTATCAATATCCTCTCCTTATCTTTGACCTCTCCTCTACCTCTTTGCTACCCTCATGAATGTATTTAGGATGCTTTCAACACCCTTTTCCCAAAACAAAAAACAAGTTCTTCTAACTCCACGGTTCCACTAGCCATCTCCCCGTCTCTCTTCTTCACTACTCAACCAAACTTCTTGAAAGACTAGACTGCATTTGTCTTCACCTTTTCACTTCTCTTCTACTTCCCAGCCTGTGGCAATGCGGGCCCAAACATTCATCTGAAACCACTCTCACTGCTGAGCATTCCTCAGGTGATGGGATCATGATAGGAAGAAAAAAGGGGCACGCACCCTACCCCCAGGTCTGTCACCAAGCTGTCTTCAAGATGGGCTCTGCTGGGTAAATTTGGGTGGAATAAGGTGAATGATTAAGCACGCCCTTCCCACTGCCCTTCATTGTCGCCTTCTACCTGCTCAACTCTGCTTCTGAAAACTTTTAAGTAAGCCATGGCTTGCATGAAGTTTGAGAACATGGATCTTACCCACTGTTCCTCCTGACACCAAAGCTGCACCAAACAGTATAACACCAGAAGGTGACTGCTTCATTTCAGCTATGTTTCAGATTGATATAGAATTGATCTTTAGAACTTTGTAGTGGTTCCTAAAATACCTGGATTCTTTATGCCACATTTATTCATGTTCCAAGCATAGGCCAAGCCTGGGTTTCCTAACAAGTCACTTAAATATTCAGGAAGGACTAATTTCTTAGCATGGCTGAATCTTCAAACTCAAAGAATAAGCAAAAGCACAAATAAAGCCACAAAAAGTTGAGTTATTCTAAAAAGAATGTTTTTATTTTTTACTTAAACCTAGATCAACTAAGGGCTGAGAATGTGGCTTAGTGGCTGAGTGCTTGCCTAGTATGTGCAAGACCCCGGGTTCAATCCCCAGCACTGCAGTAAATAAACCATAAACGTAGATAAATTATAAATGGCTAGTCTTCCAATGAGAGAATTTAAAAATCACAAATGGAGTGGATTAGAAAATAGAAAAATATTCCAAAAGAATTGGATAATAATACAATTTATTAAATTTATATTTTGCCCAGTCAACAAGAGACTATTTATTGCAAATCTAAGAAATGGTGAAAACATTCATAAGTGTTGCCCAGACAAATATTGCATAAAATATTACATGCAAACTTATACCAGGGCACATGTACACATGTACATACATGCTTTCTCTCTCTCTCTCTCTCTCTCTCTCTCTCTCACACACACACACACACACACACACACACACACAAACACACAAAATCATTAATCTTGGGGGTAAAAACTACTACTAGAGATTATGGCTTATATTTTAATAATAACTAGGCTATTGCTTTATCTATTATATTTCAAAAATAAACATAGGTAGAGGAATATAATTACTGTCTATGGTCTCTACAGTGAATTAAAGTTTTCTCTTGGAGTGAGAGGACTGTTCACATAGTTGATGTAAAGAAACAAAGGAAATTAGGCAAAGCAAAAAATAGATTCATCATTCACCTCACAACAGGCCAAAAGATCCCAAAAGCTTGGTGAGGACAAGAGTCATGTCTATGTTGTCAACTATAATGTCCCCAGCAATGGTCCCCTGTGAATGAGTGCATGACCAAACTCCAGTTTCCAAGGTCACCCAGTCATCCACTGGTTGGAGAAGCCATGGTGAGGACAAGAAATGGGACAGTGATAATGGGGATGGAGGGGAATCATTGGATTTGAGAAACTTTGCAGCCAATCAGTCTCAGTTTAGAGGTGGGTGTTGTTGAGTGGATGTGAAAATGAGCAGAAGAAAAAGAAAGAGAGAAAGGTGGTAGCTGGGGGAGGGCATGGATTAAGGGAGAGTTTTATTTCTTTGTTTAGAGGTACAAGGAGTAGACAGAAGGCTGCAGACAAGATCTCCGTGGAGCCAGAGGGAGGTCCACCCTCACATCCCCACATGGGCTTGACTGAAAGACCAGAGGGAGGGGAATGAACAGGTCCTAGTGCTTGCGCTGCCTTTGGGATTCTTCCACTAACTGAGTGAGCCTGGGGAAGCCACTTGAGCTCTCTAACCCTCAGTTTTATCATCTATAAAATAAAGAGGTAACGATGTATACAATTGTTTTTATCAAAAATTAACTGAGAGGGCCAAGCAGGGTGGCACACATCTGTAATCCCAGTGGGTGGTGGCACATATCTATAATCCCAGTGGCTGGTAAGGCCAAGGCAGGAGGGTCAGAAGTTTGAGGCCAGCCTTTGCAACTTAGTAAGGCACAATGCAACTCAGTGAGACCCTGTCTCAAAATAAAAAGACCAAAAAAAGGCTGGGGATGTGGCTCAGTGGTTAAGCACCCATGGGTTCAATCAGTGGTACTAAAATAAAATAAAATAACTGAGAGGAAAGGGATTTAGGAAATCCAGTGTATAAGACACATGAGCTACCGTGACAGGGTTCCAGAGGAACTATGGCCAGTGGCCGTTCTCCTAGGCCGAGCTAGCAATTTACAGGCTGGACAGAACTGCAGACCTGACCCGATTTGGTTGCCCCATTATTAACTTTGTCATTGTCCTTTTCTGCACTGACTTGGCTGAGCAGGCCGTCATGGGAACTCTGTTTTCTAAGCCAGAAAGGACAAGCTGAGCTGTGCTATTGATCCTTTTCTATCAAGATTTAGCAATCCGCATGTTAATAAAGTCTCCAAGATTAGCATCAGTTTGAAAGGCAAAAATTCACACAAAACAATTAATTAAGAGCATTAAAACAAATGCATTGCGGAGGATGGAATTGGATCCAGGAGACAAAATGGGTTAAAAAAAATTTTTTTAAAGGAATGCTCTAATTGAAAACTGGCAGCGGCAGAAGACACAGTATAGTTAAAACAGTATCTTATCAGAAAATTAGCAAAATGTAATTTTTATTGGGTTTTACAGATGTTATTTTTAACCACATCAAAAATCCCACCTCATGGCTATTGGCACAAATTGTCATAATTACTGTAATTTGAAGTCTGAGCAATGGAATGGCTGTTGAGATAGTTATCTCGTGCTCAGACTAAGTCTGCATTAGTTGAGCAGCCAGGAGAAGGAGCCCGTGTTTTTGTACTTGGTCTGGACTTCATTTGTGTCTTTTATCCAATCTCATTCTTACGAATATTGAAGAATAATTTTTTTTTCCACCTGAAACACTGGAGAAAATCAGGAGGTTAATATTAAGAGTACTGAGGTCACCTTTAATTAACATACCAATCACCTCACCTCCAATCTGCGAGCAAAGTGTTGTATTTTGTTCTATTTTTACATTTGCTGGTGAACTCTATCCTATTTAATGCATATACTAGATTCTAGGCATAATATATTCAACTATCGACATAAGCATGCCTGATGATGCTAAACTCAAAAAAGGGAGAAGGGGCTTTTAATATCCCTGCTGTCCAACATCTTTATTCATTGCCTCTCAGTGGGTGAAAACATGACTAAACATATCCAACGAATCTATAACATATCAATTCAAAAATAAGATCAAGAAATGCCTTAGAGAAAATTTTGTGGACAATATGGACCCACAGATTCATAGCAATACCGAAAAATGAAAACAATTCCATCCATGTTATAATTTATATTTGGGGGAAGCCTTCCCTCAGCAACTGTGGGAACATTTGGTCAAATAAAAAGGGTAGTCTGACTTACAGAAGCACTTTCCCACAACAAGGGAGAGACTGACAGGCTATTTTCATGATCATCCAAAGCTGAGTCACATCACTGTCACTTTACACCGAGGAAAACTTTCAAAATGGTTTCTTTCAAACTCTCAGCCATAGTTTAACTAAAATATATAAAGAAGAGATGTGGATTAAGTTCAGACATTCAACAAAGGTTCTGTGCTGTGCTGGTTCTGCTTTAGGCCCTGCAGGGGCAGTAATGAATAAGATGTGTAGCCCAGACAGGAATAATACAGACGACAAGTAGAAAAATTTGTGTGTGATGTAATGCAAGGTAGCATGCATGTTTTGAAGAAAAGTCCAGCAGGGTAAGGACAGGGGGAGTGGTGGAAGAGAGGCGGTGTCCATAGGAAAGTCCTCTTGGTGGGTGTACAGACCTGAAAGAAGTGCTGGAGAAAGTCAAGTGGACTGTGGGGGAAGGGCACTCCAGGCACAAGAAATCACAAGTGCAAAGTCCCTGAGGTGAGAAGATGCTAGGAACTAAATGAACAATGGTGGGAGAGAAGGTGGGAGAGGTAGGCAGACCGCATCATGTGGATCTGTGGTAGGCAGAGGTAGGAACCTGAGGGTGTGTTCCTAGTGTGGCCCTCTGCAGAGTTTTGAGCCATGGATAATGCAATCTAATGCTAAAAAAAAGGTGATTCTGCAGCTGGTGGAGCATAGGAGTAAGAACCGGAGATCCATGATGAGGCTATTGCAGGAACCCTTCAAGGGGGAATAGTGTCTGGACAAGCTTGCCAGTAGCGAGGGGAGTAAAGAGTGGCCAGCTTCAGAACACATATCAAATGTTGTGCCAAGACTTGCTGATGGGCTGAGTATAAGGGATGGGAGAAAGGCAGGAATCCAAAATGGCCCTAGGTCTTTGGCCCGAGAAAATGAATGAAAGTAATGCTGCTAATTGGAATGGGGAAGATTGAAGTCTGGGTTTTGGATGTTGGGATGGAAATCAAGAATTGTATTTCAATCATCAAAAGGTTGGATGGCCGTGGTTTGAGGTACTATTGGCCTTCAAATAGAGGCAAGAAAGGAAACTAAATATACAGGTCCGAATCCAGGGAAGAGGACTGACCAGAATAATATGTTAGGAAGCCATCTGCATTCAGATGTCATTTAAAGCTGAGACAGGATGGACTCAGGGAGAGTGTGGAAAGTGCGATTGGAAAAGCAGAATTCCTCAAAAGTAACCAAGAACGAGTTAGTTATTTGGCCTCTCTAGGGCCCTTTCAACACATGCATGTAATGAAACAGGCTGGCTTTGAACAGGTAAGAGAAGAACGTCAGGTGTTCAGAGGGGATTCTAACCCAAATTTATTTATTAATATAGAATATGCACCATATTATTATTATTGCTACTTTTTTATTTTAATATTTCAGATTCTGGATAAATAAAGATAGAGAGTGTAATTTATGGGATGCAATTTTGAGGCACTTTTTCTTTCCAATAAATATTAAATAAGTCTGACTCTGATGCAGTTGGTTCATGAATCATATTTTAAGAAATGATGCTCTAATATACATATTGGATGATAGCAACAATTAAGGAAAAGCATTAGCAGGTTCCTATATAAGTCCTTAAAACAGAGGCTTAAAATTAATGTTGTTGTTTTTTCAAAGAATAACAGTTGAGAGGAACCACTGGATGTTTGAAGAAACAGACTGTGATTGGCAGTAAGCAAAGAATCTGTATTTTTACTGGAAAATGTGCTATAAAGAAGAGGCAAAAATCACTTAGGAATTGTTTAGATTAACTATCAGAGGCATAACCCTAAGTGTGAGCTATAAGATACTAAAATAAAGACTACTGAGAGTCTTTGAAGAATTTAAAGAAAATGTATGAAGAATCTCATCCTAAGGCAATTTAAAGTAAGAATATTATACAGTTACTTAAACTTGATCCCTGAACAATGTTCTGTTCTCCACTTACAAAATTAAATTGTATTTCTCTTTTTCCTCTAGACATAAAATTTAATTTTAAGGAATTACCTGAAATGGGAATCAGTTATGGTAACACTCTAGCTTCTAGAAAGCAGCTTTCTGGAAATGTTAAATATTTAGTTCATCCAGAAAAAAATTGAGTCTTGAGTTAAGGAAAAAAAAAAATCTAGCCTTCTCTGTGGTAAAGGGGGAAGAAAAATAAATGAGCATTTGAGAGACAAATGACAAATAATAATGAAATAAGCCAAAAAGATGCCATAAGATGTGTTAGGACCAGTTGGTTTGTGTACTGGAAGGACAGGATGGTGGTCACTCTGAAACCAAGGCATGTGGTTTAAGAGCCAACAATTGCCTAAAGAAAACAAGAGATGGGGGTGAAGAGGAATGGTCTATGGAAATGGCAGAGAGGTAGAGGTTAATTAAAGCACTGAGAAGTGATCTGTCCCCTTAATGTTAGGAGTCAGTTCAGACCCCATAGGATTCTGCTTTAGCTCTAAATATCAGCCTTTAAGGATGCACCTTCTCCTTGTTTGCTAAAGGGGACAAATGAGTATAGCTCAGCCATGGACAGCAAGATTGATAGACATATATTTGAAGGGTTTATAGACTTTCTGTGACTTTATATTTCAATAAACTTTATTTAATGGTGAATGAATGGACTATTTTCAAGTGGCTACCGTTATGTGGTGAAAATCTTCGTCCTCTATGTGGCTCGTTGGTGTACGGCATTGGAAGTATCAAGGTGTATAAGACAGAGCCCAGCTCTCAGTAACTTAGCGAGTGGGACCAGGGAGGTTGATAAGAACAGAAGAGTAAAACAGATGCTTACAATATGGGGCGATGCAAAGAAAGGAACATAAATCCTGACCAGAGCTGGCAGAGACATTAGGGAAGGACTTTCAGGAAAGGCAATGTGAATTTGAGCTATGGATGATAGATAGCACTGAGGGTGAAAACCATTTACAGATTTGAACTTCAGCTCTCTGTAAACAATCCATTGTTTTGGAACACCTCATTCCCCCAACTGCACTAAATAACTGAGGTACAATTCTATACAAATCAATTCAAGTGACCATCTGGCAGCTTTTATTGTCATAGCAAAATTTAGAATATTGAATCAACTTTGAAAATTAATCATGTATTTATGTATAGCAAGTGGTTAATCCACATATTAGAAATTTAAGTTTTCATTCAACATAAGGTAGAGTAAATGCTTTCAGCTTAATGAAAAGTTGCGATGAAAATAAGTTATCCTGCTGGTTTACTCTGAATCGGGTTCCAGTTGGGTAATATTTAGACAACAAAAGGTATGTTTCATGTTTCCATATTGCAATTCCTGACAGAACTACAAGAAAAAAAAATAGAGGAATCTAAACTTTTTCAAATTTTGGAGGTATTTCATTTTTCATTCTCTGATATAATTTCTTTCACCCGTTATCAGTTTAAAAAGATTGTCTGGTTACCCCATTTTTACCTTTTAATCTGGTTTATGCATGCTCAGAAACATCATAATACAAAGGAATTTTTGAATAAAATATGACTAATGAGTTAGAAAACGCTACTTAGTGCCTTGCAAACATTTCAAAATATTGTAAACCCTTTTTCTTCATTAAGATATTCCCCAAACAAAACCAGAGAGAGAGAGAGAATTTCATTGCAGAAGCATGAAATATGATAACTAATAAGAACAATTATAATCATTTTCTTTAGCATACAGCCACTATGAATGACACATGTAAATACCTGCAATATATTCATTTAATATTACTGATAATTAACGTGAGCACTAAATTAGAATTGCCTTTATCAGTCAGAGCTGTAAAGCGCTGAGACAGTTTAGAGATTATTGAAGGAGCTGATACCTGGGTAAAGAATAGGCTCAGCCTGCCGATAAGGAAGGAGTGTGCAGACTTCTAATTCCATAAACAAATAGGGTGTTTCTGAGCATCGGACTTCATCAAAAATGTAGCTGAATTAATTAGTAAACACATACTGCATGTTTGCCTAAATCCTTTTATTCCCTGCAGAAGCTAAATATCTTTCCACATTTGCATCTGTTAGATACAGAATTATACTAATTTTGAAATTTGAGCAAGTCCTAAAATTTCATTGGGAGTTATTTCTGTAGTAATTTTATACAGTTATATCAAGTGCTAAGATGATTTGCCCAACACACTCTTTTGCCTTTCTCTCAGATATTATCAGAAAAATCAGCAAGATGCTTTTGCTTAGGAAAGATCTCCAAAATACAAGTTATCCCATGACTCCTTTCAACTCAAAATAATATGAATTCAGGACAGTTTTGAAATGCAGTACAACAGGACTGAACTGACCAACTTTATGTGTCCACATTTTTTTATTGGTTCATTTTTTATTGGCTGTACATAATGATGGGATTGGTTGTTACATACATGCATACAATATAACAATACAATTTGGTCAATTTGGTCATTCCCCAGCACTTCCTCCCTCCCTCTCCTTCTCCTTCCCCTGTCCCTTTCCTCTACTGATGTCCCTTTGATTTCATAAGATCCTCACATCACCGTCCCCACCTTCTTTTCCTTTTTCTTCTCTACCTTCCACATTTGAGAGAAAACATACAATCCTTCACCTTCTGAGTTTGACTTATTTCACTTAACATAATGGTCAAGTTCCATTTGTTTTCCTGCAAATGATATGATTTCATTTTTATTTATGGCTGAATAAAACTTCATTGTCTACGTATAATTAAACTGACCAGAAAGACACTACCAACCAGATGTGATGGTGCACACCTGTAATCCCAGCAACTTGGGAGGCTGAGGCAGGAAGATTGCAATTTTGAGACCAACCTGAGCAACTTATCTCAAAATTAAAGATAAAAAAAGACGGGATATAGCACAGAGGTAGAATCTTCCTGGGTTCAATCCCCAGTATTGCAAAAAAAGAAAAAAGAAAGAAAGAGGAATACTACTACCCAGGCTATCTAACTTACATTAGGTGTTCAGTAACTACTTGCTGAATAAGGCAAATTCAATGAAAAAAAAATTCTAAGTGAACTTTAAATGAAGTGTGAAATTCTTCAGGGTAAAATAACGTTTGGGGCTTTTTTTTTTTTTTTTTGGTTTGCTTTGCTACCAGGGATTGAACCTAGGAACATTAAACCACTGAGTCACAACCCAGGACATTTTATTTTTATTTTGAGACAGGATCTTGCTAAGTAAAATAATATTTTGTGAGCTTGCAATTTTAACATTTCAAAAATCCAAATACATATTTCTCTTCCTCTGACACAGCCTTAATTCAAGCATCACATCATAGGCTTCCTGTCCCATTTCTTCCTCCTACCCTCACCCATTTTCCGTTCTATAAGCTGTGGGACCTTTCTAGAACTTTTTCCATGCTGTTCCATTCCCTCAGGAAAAAGTGAAAGTATTCAAGATTCTGTGGTGTGGCCACAGCCAATATCTCGAGCTTTCTTTAGTTTCATGACTCAACCTCTGGATTTAGTGCTTCAGCTGTAACTCTGCAGTTTTCCTGCATCTCAGGACTTTGGTACACACTGTTCTTTCAGTTGGAAAGCAGATTCCTTCCACCCTAAACCCACCATCCTTTCCAGTTAGTTCCCCCTTACTTGCCTTTGAGGTTTTACCTGACACACTCTCCACCTCATAAGCTTTCCCTCACTGCCCCTCCATTCTCTCAAGACTAGATTAATGTACCACTCTGTGATTTCGTTTAGCAGATGACTCATAACTTGGCTTATGTGGTATTACCTCTCTTGAGCCTCAACACCTAACATAATGCCTGGCATATAACAGGCATTCAATAAATATTCTGTGAACAAATTAGGAAAACCTTAAAAAACTGAGTAATCTTCTTTGATGTAGTTGCTTTACCAATTTATGTTATAAATGTTAATTCAGTGTGAAGAGAGGTACACTAAAAGTTAAGGAGACTTGAGTCATCATCCTGACTCTGTCATTAGCTCTAAATAAATTTTCTGAACCCTTATTCCATTTACAAAATTGGTAGACTTCCTGCCCCTATTTCACTGGATCCAGAGGTCTCTGGTAAGTGAAAGTGCTTTGGAAAACATAAAGCTCTAGTCATGTAAGATATGATCAGTGTCATCATTATTATTAAATGCCTAAATGGCCATTTTAGCTCTGTCACAGCCCTGCTAAAAAGTCCCCAGTAGCTCTACACTTTCACCTTCCACCTACCCACCCAACTTTTACTTCATTTCCACCTTCAAATAGTTTTCCCAAAGTATGGTTGTGTGAATTGGTGATCAATGTCATGGACACGTTGTTTCAGTTTGGATATTTCTGCCTGGAAGCCACTCCAAGAGGATTTCTTTTCCCCTAGTCTTAGGCCATGTGTTCTCGGGGAAGCTGAGTCTGCTCAGGGCTCCAGATCCCAACATTGTGAGTCTAATGAGGCCAACACCATTCATTCTCCTGGCCAATGAGCATGGCCCATGGGTGTTCCAAAGCTATGACAGAGCCAGTTTAATCAGAGCAAAGCTCAATAACTCTGCAGAGACTATCTGAGCAAAGATGGCCACATTCATTTCCGGGGCCATCTCCAGAATTGTGAGCTGTCATCTTATAATAAGTAAGTAAGGCCTAATTAGATGAAGCCAATATTATGGAAAGGAAACAGAAACATGTCCTTGGGGGCACATAGTCGAGCTGCTGATTCATGCCTCAGCTGAAGCGAGCACCTGCAATATGCCCCACAATAAAGAGGATGCTGGTCTCCATCTTGACGATGAAAGTGACATCTCTTGAGTTTCTCCTCTTACAACATGAATTCTAAGAAGTTATTTTCCTCCTTATAATGATACTTGAAAAAGAATTTAAATTTAAATTCATATTCAACTAATGCTTGTAGAGCAATAAGCTCAACTTTATTAAAACAGTATTGAGATTTATGTGAGTAAAGGGTTTTATTAATTCCAAGTCTTAACTGTATTGTAAGTAGAATCATTGTCATTGATCTGCTTACTCGTTTTAATTCTAGTTTGGCTGCAGATCTCTAGTGTTATACAAAATATGAAGCTAATGTACAGGAAAATGGTTTATTTTCTATAAAGGCAGCTTCCAAGGGGAAAAGATGGTCTACATGATCTATGAAAAGCAATATTAAGAAAAATTTTAGTGTTAAAATTTCAGCCTGACTTTTCTTTTTTTTTTTTTTTTTTTTTTTAATTTTTTATTGTGGGTTGTTCAAAACATTACAAATTTCTTGACATATCATATTCCACACTTTGATTCAAGTGGGTTATGAACTCCCACCTTTACCCCATACCCAGATTGCAGAATCACATCAGTTACACATCCATTGATTTACAAATTGCCATACTAGTGTCTGTTGTGCTCTGCTGCCTTTCCCGTCCTCCACCCTCCCCCCTCCCCACCTCTCCCCTCCCCTCCCCTCCTCTCTCTCTACCTCCTCCACTGTATAACCCTGAGGGTCTCCTTCCATTACCATGCAATTTCCCTTCTCTCTCCCTTTCCCTCCCACCTCTCATCCCTGTTTAATGTTAATCTTCTTCTCCTGCTCTTCGTCCCTACTCTGTTCTTAGTTACTCTCCTTATATCAAAGAAGACATTTGGCATTTATTTTTTAGGAATTGGCTAGCTTCACTTAGCATAATCTGCTCTAATGCCATCCATTTCCCTGTAAATTCTATGATTTTGTCATTTTTTAATGCAGAGTAATACTCCATTGTGTATAAATGCCACATTTTTTTTATCCATTCGTCTATTGAAGGGCATCTAGGTTGGTTCCACAGTCTTGCTATTGTGAACTGTGCTGCTATGAACATCGATGTAGCAGTGTCCCTGTAGCATGCCCTTTTTAGGTCTTTAGGGAATAGACCAAGAAGGGGAATAGCTGGGTCAAATGGTGGCTCCATTCCCAACTTTCCAAGAAATCTCCATACTGCTTTCCAAATTGGCTGCACCGATCTGCAGTCCCACCAGCAATGTACAAGTGTACCCTTTTCCCCACATCCTCGCCAGCACTTGTTGTTGTTTGACTTCTTAATGGCTGCCAATCTTACTGGAGTGAGATGGTATCTTAGGGTAGTTTTGATTTGCATTTCTCTGACAGCTAGAGATGTTGAACATTTTTTCATGTACTTGTTGATTGACTGTATGTCCTCCTCTGAGAAGTGTCTGTTCAGGTCCTTGGCCCATTTGTTGATTGGGTTGTTTGTTCTCTTATTGTCTAATTTTTTGAGTTCTTTGTATACTCTGGATATTAGGGCTCTATCTGAAGTGTGAGGAGTAAAGATTTGTTCCCAGGGTGTAGGCTCTCTATTTACCTCTCTTATTGTTTCTTTTGCTGAGAAGAAACTTTTTAGTTTGATTAAGTCCCATTTGTTGATTCTAGTTATTAACTTTTGTGCTATGGGTGTCCTATTGAGGAATTTGGAGCCCGACCCCACCGACTGTAGATCGTAGCCAACTTTTTCTTCTATCAGACAGCGCGTCTCTGATTTGATATCAAGCTCCTTGATCCATTTTGAATTCACTTTTGTGCATGGCGAGAGAAAGGGATTCAGTTTCATTTTGTTGCATATGGATTTCCAGTTTTCCCAGCACCATTTGTTGAAGATGCTATCCTTCCTCCATTGCATGTTTTTAGCCCCTTTATCAAATATAAGAAAGTTGTAGTTTTGTGGATTGGTTTCTGTGTCCTCTATTCTGTACCATTGGTCCACCCATCTGTTTTGGTACCAGTACCATGCTGTTTTTGTTACTATTGCTCTGTAGTATAGTTTGAAGTCTGGTATCGCTATACCGCCTGATTCACACTTCCTGCTTAGCATTGTTTTTGCTATTCTGGGTCTTTTATTTTTCCATATGAATTTCATGATTGCTTTCTCTATTTCTACAAGAAATGCCGTTGGGATTTTGATTGTCAGCCTGACTTTTCTATCTAAATCTTTCAAAAAAAATTTTGGCTCTCAGTTTTGGTAAGAGCCAGGTTAACTCAAGCTTGTCAGAATTGCTTTCTTCAGAAGTAAGCAGTTAGATCAGGAAATAAACCACAAAAATTCCTTAATTGCTAGTCATCTAAGTAAGGTCTTATATTTTGGCTGAAAAAAATACACCAAAGGAAAGAAATACCTAGCAAGCTTTTTCTGAGTATTTTTTTTTCCACACAAGCTAAGAAAAACATCATAACCAGCAAAGGGGTCAAAGGAATAGAGAGGAAACAGCTCCCAAGCTTCCTTTCTAGCTAGAATTGCGACCTGAGCATTGTCCACATTAGCACTAAGCTGGTGAGGCTGCAAAGTGACTCCACCAATATCACTTTGCCAATGTATTTAATTAATCTTGTTCTTAAAAAAAAAAAAGTCTGAACTAAACTATTGGAATTGCCTCTAAAAAACCTAAACCACTCTCAGGAGCGTCTTGAACTATTTATATTTGTTTACTTAAGACCTACAATGAATTTTTATTTCCCCTTTACAGAACCATGAGTTGGTTGGCCACAGACCATTGCTCATGTGTGCTCTGGGTATAGATGTAGTTTGTCTAATCTCCAATCCTAGGCTAGATGAATCTTTTATAGAAATTCAGATAAATATTCTATGTTTAATAACTTTATGGTTTAGGCACAATTGATCAGCAAGAGGATGACTTGATTAGTAAATAGAATCTGTTTATTTATGTATTTATTTTTGTTTTAAATTTTGAACTTTAATGATAATATGGAAATCTTTAAAAATATGGGAAAAAGGAGAAAGAAGTATTCAAAAGAATGCCAATTATAATAATAACTTCATTTTTAATAAAACAATAAGTATCTGGGAATGGTAGACTAATATATCTTTAAGACTTTATTTGCTTATATTTATTTATTTATTCTTTCTAGGTATACATGAAAGTATAGTGTATTTTGACATATTATACATACATAGAATATAACTTATTCTAACTAGGATCCCATTCTTGTGGATGTACCTAATGTGGACTTTCACTGGTGGTGTATTCATATGTGAACACAGGAAAGTTATGTCCAATTTATTTTACTGTCTCTCCTATTCCCATCACCTCTCCCTTCACTTCATTCCCCTTTGTCTACTCCAATGAACATCTATTCTTCCCTCCCTCCAGTAAATAGAATTTTAAAAGGACAGGCATGGTGACACACACCTGTGATTCTCACTACTAGGGAGGCTAAGGTGAAGGATCACAAGTTTGGGGCCAGCTTGGACAACTTATTTCAAAATAGTTAACTATTTATGCCAGGTGCAGCGGCACACACCTGAAATCCCAGAGGCTCGGAAGCTGAGTCAGGAGGATCACAAGTTCAAAGCCAGCCTCAGCAAAATCGAGGTGCTAAGCAACTCAATGAATCCCTGTCTCTAAATAAAATACTAAATAGGGCTGGGGATGTGGTTAAGTGGTCAAGTGCCCCTGAGTTCAATCCCCAGTACCAAAAGAAAGAAAGAAAGAAAATACTATTTATTACTTCATATGGGCCAGAAACTATGCTAAGAAGGTTTTATAGGTAGGTAGATAAATAGATAGATATTATATATACATACACACCCACATATATACACACACATACATTGTTTACTTCTCATAAGCTTCTGCAAGTTAAGCTTAATTAAACCAATTATACAGAAGGATTAAGAATTGGAAAGGTTGAAGAAATTTCTGACACAGTAGCATTTGAATTAGAAGATCCCTATATATCAGGAATAACATAGTTCTCTCTTCTGGTAGAGCCACCTTACAAAATTCAGCTTGTTTTTGACTTTTCAGTTTGTCAGAAAAGTTTTCCTTTTAAATAAGTATAGGAATGCATACATAGATGCAAGAAAATATTACCATAGTCACTGGATATTTTAGTATAGAATTTGAAATTAGCATAGAACTTCAAGGAAAACTCTCACTGGGTTCTTGGTGAACCTGGGACTTTTTGAAGATAAACCTTCCATGGTAAAACCTCCTTGTTGAATATGTGACAGTAAATGAAAAACAGAAGAAAATATCACACCCACTTGTGAGGCTCAAGAGGTTCCCCAGCTGCAAGGTGATTTGAGTAGCTCAAGAAGGTCATGGGAACCCTCTGGACTATATAGCTCCTTCCCTGAGATGGAACATTGCCAACTGGCCACAGATTTTGTGAGACAGCAGTTGGAGACTGGGTACAGGATATAATTTCTGAGTCTCTGATGCATGATTCTGTGGTATGTGCATAATCATCCTGCTTAGAGTGTGGTCCAAGTTTTTCGTAGCATTACAGACAGTGAGGCCTTTACTCTCTTCTCCACTGAAGGCCTGCTGTTGGAGGTAAAGTGCTGGAAGGCTGGCAAAGCCCTTGTATCACCTTCCCTGGCTTGGTACTAACTGCTCTAATGGGAAGGAATGGACTGGGATGCTCTTGGAGGGTTAGGATGTCAGCATCTTCCAGTTGCTCTCCTATTTCTTCAAATATCTCAGGGCTGGAGAATTGCCCTTCTGTATGACCGGAGCTACTCTAACTTGGCTGATCATCAATAGACAAGTGTCAACCGGCTCCAGGGGAAGCTTCCTCTGCTGCTGAGAAATCTCCTCCTTTAAGTTTCCTCACCTCTGTCCCAATGCCAGGCAAGATTTTTATAGCAAGCACTTTGGTATCATTCTGAACAAAGACAGCTTCCCATCTGAGTAAGAATACCTCCAATGTACAATCAGATATATTTCAATACTTTTCTTCTCAGGGCACTTGGTATTAGAGCTCTGGTAGACTATAATGAAATATATCTTATGAGTAAAGAGCATCATCTAAGTAAATACTATGCATCTGCTACAAGAAAGGCCTGGAAGATGTTTATTTTCTAAAATTCTTCGGTCAAAACCCAAACTCTCTGCAGTCACATTAATTTAAGCTGTTACAGGACTGTAGTGTGTTGGAACCAGGGAGATCCCAGCAATCCTGAAGTTCATCAGGATTAGCCCCCCAGCTCCTAGAGGGCTCAGTGTCCATCTCTGCCCCTCTCGGAGGGAGATCATGAAGGAGCGCACCCTAAGGCTTTGGCCCTTCACCCACCAGCCGTTGCCTAACCACTTTTGTTTCATTTATATCTTGGGGTTGCTGTGCATTGGATTAATTGGCTTAAAAAGCTTTTTTTGACCTAACAATAATACTTATTAGAATCTGAAGCATATGATTTTTCACTGATGATCAGTGTGATATCCTAATTTTTTAAGTGTGGCAACTGTGGCCCAAGAAGGAGATATGATTTTCCTCCGGGTCTCTTTGCTAATAAAGTCCAGAGGTTTCTGCACTTTGTCTACTGTTCTTTCTGTCCAACAATATGACCCTCAGTTCTGCTCATATGTCATCTTCTGGTGTATCTCAGTCTTAAGCTATCTTCGGCCTCTGGAAATAACAAGCTCAAGACCAATGACATTTTGATCCCATGCACAATGCCATGAAGGACCCCAAGGGAAACCCCTCCCTGTTGTGGAGGCTCCTCCCTCATTCACAGTGTTAAAATTAACCAAAGGCAAATGTTCCCAGATGTGTAAGTTAATTCTTGTATGTTCTTTGATTGAGGAATGTGCCGTACTCATCAAACTTACTGGCAAGAAGAAAAATTGTGACTTTTCGGGTGCAGTGGCCTTTTGCATGACAGGTGGATCACAGGGATAGTATTTACAACAGAACCTGTTCATAAGTGGTTGCCGGAGCTCTGGTATCCCAGAATTCATTTTGAAAGGACAAACCCCTGACAAAGCACAGTCCTTGACAAAATGAACCCCATAGATCTTTTATCTCCAAATTGTCATACCAACGCAAATAAACTTTTTACTGGTCCCAGAACAGCCTTTGATTGTGGCATTTCCTTCTGATCCCGTCAATCTTCGAGGCTCAAGTTGTTTACATCCTACTCCTCCTGAAAGCTCCCTAGGCTTCCCAGACTAAGAGAGATGCGTCCTTGTTCTTGCTCTCTATCAAACATTGAATATGTGCTGCTTTCTGATAATAATGTGAAAATAACGCCTAGCATGCATTTAGCACCTACTCTTTGCCAGAGATAATAACTCTTCAAAGAAGGTATTATCTCTGTTTTGTAGGCGAACAAATAAAGTTTAGTGAAAACAAGAAACTTACCTGAAGTCAGACAGACAATAGATGATAGAATACATATATGAATATACTGCAGTATATCCACAAGACAATAATTTAACAAAAAACAAAACACTAAAAGTAAATAGCAAAAAGATCAGTAGAGTGGACGGGAGGGAGGAGGGAAGGGAAAGGAGAAGTAATGGGGATTGAATTAGAGCAAATTATATCCATGCTTTTATAATTATGCCAAAATGAATCCTCATGTTATGTATATAACTAAAAAGAACCAATGAGAGAGAGAGAGAGAAATGCAGAATTCTATAGCCTAAGCACTTCACCCTTGTATTGTACATTATTGCATCTCCTGAAGTTGTCACAACCTGAAGTTGTGATCAATTTCTCATTTGTCTCCTATCACCATGATTTCATGAATGGTCAGGAACATACGAGGCCTCCCTAGAGAAGTGTCATGGGAAGAGTCACAGAGATCACACTCTGAAAAGGCCAAAGCCCTCCACATTGGAAGCCACTGAAACTCATCCCCACACCATCGCGCTCAGCATTTGGCTCTTTCTTCTGTGTGTGCAGCAGTTTGGTGGCTAATAGCTGATGGATTAGTGCTGATCTGCACTGATTGCTCACACCTGCAATTCAAACTAACCCCTGTTCCGCTTTGTGCAATCAGCCATGCCCAGGTAAGACCGTCAGCTTCCCAAATGACAGGCAAACAGAGACCCACCTGACAGGTTTGACCAGACACCTGTAAGATCTGCAAAGTGGGAAGGAAGGGGGGAGGGGAAGGTGGAATTACACAATTAAAGCACTGAATGTAAACCGTAAAAGAACGAGTGCTTCATCTATTTCTCAGGAAGATTAGACACTACGTACATGGAAAACATCAAAGGTCTCCAGCTAATGATAACAGGGGAGTGTCAAGCAATGGAATTTTCACAGGTATTAGGATCTGAAATATTCTGAAATATCAGATCCTAGTGTTTCTTTCTATAGAACGCTTCAGTCAGAGAAATCAGATAAATCTTAGATTATAAAAATCAAGCATAATCATGCTTTGATTTCCAATAACACCTCCCACCAGCAAGCTCTAGACATATTTGCTAACATTGTCCTAAAAATTCACTTAACATTTCCTTCTGGAAATAATGCAATCCCTGGAGGGCTAGAATAATTTTCTCAGAACATCTGTGGCAGGGCAAGAAAACTGCATCTTTCTTCATGATTTTTGTCAGTTTTCTGTTCTGAATTTCTCCTAAACCTTAGTTTTCAACATGTAATAACTTATGGGAAAATATGTGACGTCAGCATATGTGTATGCGTGCACTTGCTTTTGTTTTAATAATCACAGACATAGAAGCAGAAGTCACATCCCCATTTGTCACACTCCCCTTGTCCCTGGCAATCCATATTGCCTTCTCAGGGGAACAGTTGGTGCACTGTGAGCAACTGGAAGAGTTTCACTTACAACCACAAATAATTGGGGTTGGAGTATATTTTCTTCTTTGGAAAAAAAAAATCCTTCTAACTTTTCCGTATGCCAGATTTTTATAAAGTAAGTTTCACTGAATTCGTTTTAGCTCTATGATTAACATCTGTCAAGGTACAAGGGAAACTTATTGGAAAGGCAGGGTGGAAGACTTGTTTGAGTTTAAAGGCATTATTTTCTAAATGCAGCCAAACACAGGAGATACCAGTCACAACCTCTTCTGCGATGTTACCATTTTTCTTACTCTGCAATGATAAAAGCATTAAAATAAGAGTTTTCTTTCTTTCTTTTCTTTTCTTTTCAAAATTCAAGTTTGGTTTGGGGCTTGTTGAGGCTTAAAAGTCTATAAACATAAAGGCTCTGATTTCTTCTTAATAAAAAGCGAGTGATAGTTCAAGGCAACCCTCCTGCAAGTGACCTCCACTCCCCTGCCCCAAATCATTCCACAGACCTTCATTAAAGGCAGAATGACACAACAAATAACCAGGATCTTCTTATATCCTTACCTTGTTTTCCTCTTCAGAGCAGCTCTGTCCTGTCTTGTGATGTTTTTAAAGTGTTATTACTATATTAGCCAGATCATCCAAGTTGGCCCAGGGGAATGTACTTGAACTTCAGTGGTTTCAAGTTCCAGTAGGAATGCCAAAGCTTGGCTCTAGGTAACACTCCCTTCTGGCCAAGCTTGTGCCAATCCAGATGATGTAGAACGACTTCATCTGCGTTGGAGTGTAGGGGTTTGTCTCAACCTGAGAAAGCGAAATCTACGGGCTTTACCCATGACAAATCTGCCAGACAACGTGGCTTGGCAAAACTCCTGAAAACTGCATCTCCCTTGACTATCCCTTTTCATGTAGGTACCAATTTCTATTGAGCAGAGGAAGCAAAGGGGCTAAGGGAGCCAAGCCACCAGCCTGACAACATATGACAGAAGCCGCTGCTGGGAATCCACGTGTCACCTTCCATGCCATTCCTTGTATTCTTTTTCCCCTTTCTTTGGATTGTTTTTAAAAGGAACAACTTAAAATGACCACCTGTAGCCCATGTATTAAGCACCAAGTGGTGGATACCATAATAGATAGATACCTCACCATGATCTTACTCCATTTCCAAAGGTGGCTGGCACAGGGGCCTGGTTCAGAGCAAGGGCTCTGGCCTCAAAGCTCCCCATATGCAAATTCTGCCTCTACTCTACTCAGCCGTTTGACTTAGCAAACTCTTCACCGCAAATTCTTTCTCATGAGGCTCCTCTGTGTATTGAACAATATAAATCATGTAACATGCTTAGCAGAGTGGCACATGAAAAATGCTAGATACAAATTGGATATTAATGTCAAAATAGACCTATGAAGTGGATAACGTTAGCATCATTTCATGGATGACAAGATTGAGACTCAGGTTTAAACAGAGTTCTGAAGTCTGGTCCCTGTGAACCAGTTAGAAATGCAAATTCTTGTGCCCTGTCCAAAGCTAATTAAATCAGAAATATGGGAAAAAGGGCTCCTTACATCTGCATGGTATACTGTTCTCAAGGTGGTTCTAATGCATGCCGAAATGTAAAAAAAAAAAGAAAAAAAAAACTGGGCAAATCAACTTATTCAAAGTTCTTCAATAAAGAATCCAAGACTCGGTCTGATTCTACAGTCCATGTTCTTTCCACTCAATATGCTGTAAATTCAGACCCAGAAGGACCTATATGTAGGCTTTCCTCCAATTTTTGATCACACATTACTGGGGAAAATATCCTTATTTCTCATAGTCTCTATAAGTCCTGCCTTTGCTCTGCTATGAAAATCTTCTATTTCCTTTTGCTTTCATACAGCAAAAGATCCTGGATTGGCAAGGGCGAGGATGAGAGTGCACTGTGATCACAAAAAATCACTAGTTTAATAACATTTGTGCCTAGATTCAACTGTGCTATTAAAATAAAAACAGAGGCAGTTGGTATTTATTTTTTTCCTCCATTCTCTCAAATAGAGGAAATAATGAGATTGCAAATTTGCAAATCCATCTAGGTCTTCCTTTCAACTTTGCTAGGTCTAGGACAGGTGAAATAGAGATGAAGACCCTATCAAACTCAGGAATATTTTCAGGCATTGTTGATAGCTGGGCCCAATCCACATCTGCAATCTCTACCTTGAAGTCAAAGAACTCCGACACTGCCAGATGTGAGGCACACCCGTAATCCCAGCAGCTCGGGAGGCTGAGGCCAGAGGATCTCAAGTTCAAGTTCGGCCTCAGCAATAGTGAGACACTAAACAACTCAGTGAGACCCTGTCTCTAAACAAAATACAAAATAGGGCTGGGGATGTGGCTCAGTGGTTGAGTACCCCTGAGTTCAATCCCTGGTACCCCCCACCCCCCCCAAAAATAAAACAAAACAACAACAACAACAAAAGAACAGACCAAACAGTTTGTTTACAAGAAGAAAAGTTGTATTAAAATAGAGACAATTGGATCCAAGTTTGTGCTATCCATTCTAAGATGACAAGAAGATGAGGGAAAAAAAAGTTGATCCTTGAAACTTCATTCTGTCTCCTCTCTCATTGGAAATGGCTCCCCCACTAACCCATACACATCTCATTTTTAAGAAACCACTGCTGTTGGTTGGTTTGACACATAGTTAGAAGTGGATTTTCTCTTTCTGTGGCTGTTCAACAGCTGTGGCCATCTCCGCTCACTGGATCCTGATGCCGACATTCAACAAAGGACTCTGGAGAACACTTTAGCAACTAATACTTACAAAAGAAAAATAAGATCCCTGGAACAGCTAGAATTTGGTAGAAAGTGTCAGGATGAAATATAAAAAGTACAACAAACCCATTTTGGCTCAAAGTTTCCATTACTATCTCCATTTCTCCATGGATCATGGTCTCTCCAAGTCACCATTTATGAGTCCTTGCACTCATAGATCTGATCTTCCATGAAATCTTTGGTGGATGTCTTGGGTGTGACAAGGATAACAGTCATGGTCCTTCCAGTTCATACCAAGCCCCATAGCCAAGGACCCTTCACACAAAGCCCTTTCCTCCTACTGACTTCCCTCAGCTTACTCCATGGACAAATGGACCACGTTAGAGAAAGCAAATTCTTCTAGATCAAGTCATGAGACCTGAAGATCAAGTTTCATCCTTGGACAGGAAAGTTTGAATGGGTTAAAACAACCATCTATACAAGAAAGATCCTCATAAAGAAGACAGTTCAATAGATAGTGTGGTTTAGACTAGCTACTACCATGTTAGATATTCCTCTGTACTTGGATTCAATATGGAGCCAACAGTGAAGGAGAGGTCCACTGGAGGGCACAATAAGGGCCACCATCCTGAAACTTCATGATGGATGCAGAGCTGAATCAACAATATGCTCTCCTGGAAACCAAGCAGGCCACGCACTTCTGGACTTGCTATGGCTCCATACACACAACAAATCCCAGAGGTAAATCTAGCTGAATCTCTTCCCTATGGAAGAGATTCCATATGGGAGGTAGGGAGAAGAAGGGGTGTGTGGCTAT
Organism: Marmota flaviventris; assembly: GCF_047511675.1. Classification (NCBI taxonomy): domain Eukaryota; kingdom Metazoa; phylum Chordata; class Mammalia; order Rodentia; family Sciuridae; genus Marmota; species Marmota flaviventris. The sequence goes on from NC_092505.1 coordinate 85,293,797, forward strand.
TTTGCCAAGTGCCAGAGGTTACTTATCATATCTTTTCTGCTAACCCATCTGAGGACTGAAACCAAAGGATTTTTATTTTAATGGTATTGTGTTACCTGCATCTGAAAATTGAAAGACCCACAGATGGTAAATTAAAGCACTTTTTATAATACCCCAGTAATGAAATTAATGAAAAAAGAGGTATTTTCCATTTGCCAATAACTACAAATGAAATTTGGTCTTTGAAATGACCATCCCAGATTTTAAAAAGGCCATAATTAATGGCTACTTGGCCACCAATAACAAAGCCAAAACTTCTTACCAATCTCCTCCCAGAGCCATCACTTCAGAGAGATAATTGTCCTGCTCTAGGAGCTACTATAAGCATTCGACATGTCTTACTCCCAGAGCCCATATATCTAACCAATTAACGTAGGCAAGGAATTCTGTCCATTTTATCTTCCTCCTCCACTTGGCATGCATAACCTTCTTTCTTTCCTTACCAAAGAATTCCTGAATAGAAACATCTTTTCTGTGACCTTACAACATTCAGATGTGCTGTCATTTATGTTCTAGTCTCACAGTGACTGTCCCCAGATTTGGGATGCCCTATTTCCTGTTTTGTTGTCTGAGACTGTCTACTTTCCTTCAAAGCTGATTAATCTCAGGGGCCTGGAGTGAAGGCCACAAGGCCATGTAATATTAAGGCACCAAGAAAACTTCAATGCGTGGTTTAATGTATTTGCAGTACCCAAAATTAGATCACCTTCCTCCTCCTCTGATTTCACAGCCTACTTTTTCCTGCTATGATTTACAGTTCTTCCCCCTCTGACAACTTGAGTTAATTTCTTCTCTGAGGGAAGTCAGGAGCAAAGGAACTAAGGTGAAGCTGTGGCTTCTGACAGACCTGGGGAGCTAAAGTGCAACGATGAAGCAAACCAGTGTGACTTCATGGGCAAGATGGAGGCATGGCTGCATCCAGCCTCTGAACCATGGTGGCCAAAGACCTAAAGAGAAGTGGAGGTGTGGGTGGGGCTGGGGCTCAGTGGCAGAGCGCTTGCTTAGCATGTGTGAGGCACTGGGTTCGCTCCTCAGCACCACATAAAAATAATAACAACAATTAAAATAGAGGCAGTCTGTTCATACACACTACAAAAAGAGAAAAAAGAGAGATGTGGAGATGTGCTCCTCAGTCATGAAGGTGGCAAGAGCCCCTGGGTAGGGCCTCTGAGACACAGAGTTAGAGGCTATGATAATAACTTTCTCTTCACAGATTCAGTTACTGTGCTACAGCCTTCTCAGTACTCTGAAAATAAAGCACTCCCCTTGGAATAGGCATGTGTGCCCTTGCTTTTTCACATGTACAACAAAATGTTTTTAGATACTTTCATTCAAAATCAAGTTATTATTTTGAAAAATTTTCACTGAAGTCTAAAAACAGGTTTTATTTTTGTCTTGTATTTAACTCATCTGAAAATGCATTTATTTATACGTTAGGCAGGGAATTTGTATATAACATGAACATTCACAAGAAGATTATGATGGGGACCATAGAGGAGAGAAGGGTTGGAAAGGCTGTCTGTCGTCCACCTTAGGTTCATGATCTTGTTCTTCCACTTATCAATTTGGAAATCTTGAACCTTAATTTTGTTGTCTGTAAAACTAATAATATGAAATGTCTAAGATTGAGGGGAGGATTATTTAATTCAGAGGTGGGGATCAAAGCCCTAGCATATAGCACAGTACCTGGCAAGCAGTAGGTACTCAATAAATATTCTGACTTAATCAAGTCCTGATACATAGAAAGTACTTGTAAATAGTAAATCTTCAGGTATTTTCCCCAATTTCATGGAACTAATAACCTAGACGGGTTAAAACACATGATAAAACCATAATGACTTCTTCACATAGGTATTCACATGTAGAAATCTTTTAGGATTGAAATGGTACATACTAAGGGAGTACAAAGGGCTTGTTACAGAAGAGGTGGGACAAAAATAATGAGCATGACTTAGCTCACCTGAAAGGGCAAGTGTGTCCAGAAAGGCAAATCCAAGGAGGCAAGAAGCAGAATAGTGATTATCAGGGGCCAGGAGAGGATTTTAGGGGTGATGAAAATATCCTAAAATTAGTAGTGATAATGGTACAATTTTGTAAATATACTGAATCCCACCAAATTTTACATTTTAAAGGGGAGAATTTTATGGTATGAAAAAAAAATCAAGAGTATGAAAAAAAAAAAAAAAGCCAAGACTCTGGGATGCCATTTTGCTTGGTTCTTTACTTGTAGGTGATATAAATTCAGAAATTAGGTATCTTGAAAAACGTTGGTATCACTTGCCCCTATCATCAGGAACAGAACATGAACCTCCTGAGTTATTCTTTCCTACCCCTGCAATTAGCTATTAATTAATTCCCTTGCACTTAAAGAGTATAAAGATTACTGTTTTCAGTTATCCTGTGTCTGTTTAATGCTTCACAGTGTCTTAGGAGTTAAGAGCGTATTTGCTAACTAGAGAGCAATAGATGGCAATTCCCTGAAACCACCTACGTGAAGGCTGATAATTCCTTGAGTAAAGACAGTAGAGGAGCCTTTTAGCATCCCTTAATTATCCAATCAAAAGGTACAAGGAAGCAATAGAAAGCTGGAACACTACCAGTGTGATTTGATTTTTATTTCTGATGCCACCCTTGGAAATATCTTAGATTATCCTTCTCCTGCCCTTCAGAACTAACAATATGGAACTAACAATAATTTATTATTATAGAATTTAGTTCACTAAGAAATGGGCAGGTGATGGGTATCAAATACCCAAAATAAGCACACACACTCTAATCTTATGTTTAGTTTACATTAACCTGTGTCAAATATAATTTTTCTGCTAAAAATTCAGAGAAATTTTAATTGTATTAATTCCAAATCTGTAATACACTACATGAACAATCACTTGCAAATCTTAATCGTGCGACTAAACACACATGTATATATATTACATACTACATCAAATGTATTCTAAAATTATTTGATAATAAAAGAAAAAGGCAGTGTGTCCTCTTGCTGAGTGGTTTCTTCTGCCACTCTCTCTCCAGCTGGTACTTGCCTGATCACACTCAGAATACCTGACTAGGTGCCCTCAAAGTTATCAATCAAATGTGAAGCAATCAAAGACTGGTTTGGATTTCCTGCTAGAGTCAACAGGAAGTAAAAAATAGTCCACTGCTATTCTGTTCTATTTAATTTTTTTTTTAATTTAAATATGTGGGAGGCAAACAAAAGATTTCTGCTAAGACAACTGATGGAAACTCTGCAACAATTAATGATTAAAATGTCAAAGAGGCACCCTGAATTTAGCCCCCTAAATTCAAAGAGCAGTCTAATTTTAAAGTGCATGCATCAGAGAAGAACAAATGCAACCAAGACATTTTTACTCAATTAAATCTCAGGGGTGGGGAAGGGGCCAAAACAGTAGAGGAAAAAATTCACATTTCTTTATTTTCATTTTACTGCAGGCCACAGGAGACTCCAGTGAGTATCCCTTGTATTTGAAGTGTTTTTCAATTCTTTCTGCTCAACAAAAGGAAGCTTGCCCTTGAGGAGCTGAGATTTGGGAGACAAGGTCAGTCTATTCACAACAAGACCCACCTACTCCGTTTTATTAGCATTGTTGTACCTTTGAACACTTTCAAGTTCTACTCTTTTCTGCCTAAATATCGTAGGAATTATAAAGCCTTAAGAAATCTAGAATATTCTGGAAGCCAGGGGAGTGGGGTTAAACACTGGTTTCTGGAGTCAATGGTTGAGTTTCTCAGAGGCGTCTGCCCCAAGTCTGGACTATTCCAGGACAGTCACTTCTCCTGGGAAAACCTGGTATTGAGCAGAGAGAGACTGGCTCTGTCTTTCCCCTTCTGTTCTCTTCCATCTCCTCCTCCTCCTCCCAGAAGCAGTGGCTGGAGAAAGGATCAGAGGAAAGGACGATCTTCAGAGTCTGACAGTGTTTCCAGTTTCCGTTTTTTGTGGCTTAGGTTGTGTAGTGTGAGAGGAGTAAGCAAAAAGCAAACAAAAAAACTGACTTATGGAATCAAAGAACTCAGAATTTAAAACCTGGTTCAGTTTGTTCATCCCTGACTAAATTACTTAATCCCTCTGAGCCTCAGTTTCCAGATCTATTAAATAGGCACAAAATATTTGTCCTTGCTGGTTTATTGTGAGGAAAGATTCTGACATATGGTAAGTATTTAATAAGCACTGTTGGCTTTCCTGTGTGTGCTGGGGGATACTGGGGGGAGTTTAAATGGTGGCTTTTTAGCCACGACTGTACTGGGTGACCTCAGAGTCAATTACAATCCACTGAGCACAATATTTGAAAGGGGTTTACAAATGTCTACTGGGTTCTCTCCATAACACCTTGAGAGGTTCCTTTAAATCAAGATGACATAAAAATACTAGAGAATTTTTTTTTTCAGGTGGATCAAATTCACACTTGAAAACAGACTATACACGATTTTAAAATAAAAATTTAATTATAAGCATGCATATGACCAGAGGTACAAAATACTTCTTTTATATATTTTATTTGTGCATATAATTAGATACACATAATACATATTTTCCATTATAATTCATCCATTACTGATAAAGATGCCAGGAGAATGCATAGAGTCGCAAAACTAAATATCAGTAGATGAAAGAACAAAATGTAAATGAAGCACAGCAACATTTTCAGCCTCCTTTTAGCACTTTTAATTTAAAGAACTATAACATTTCCTTCGCAGCTTCTTCATGATCCTATCCAAACATCTGAAACATGTAATAATTTTAGGTACACATGAGAATTGGCCTCATAATGGTTTTCTCATTTTCCGGATCACTTTTCCAAAGTATTTTATTTAATTGATTATACACACCCACACATTTGTATATATCTCCAAACATAGAGTTATATGAATGCCACCATCTGCATGCCTTTCACCCCACTCTTTCCTTCTTAATTTGGACAGCTCTCCCCAGCTTATCTCTCCCATCCATATTGGCACTCTCCAACAAGGTCACCCAAAGTAGCAACTCATATCCATCTCACATATACTTCTCCAGACTGAAATAACTGTGTGTGTGCACTCGCGCGTGTGCACACACGCGCGCGCGCACACACACACAGATGCATATGCATATAGGTTTTTCTTTTAATTATTTTTAACAGCTATCGGAGCATCTATTACCCAATACCCAAGGATGCCCCAATCTATAGATTTATCTCAATCTTTCTCTGTCTTATACATCTAAAATCAACAGTTGTAATATGTTTGACATAATACCAGGAAAAAAACTAATATACTTTAAAAGCATTTTCAAAAGCAAAATTGAAATAAATGGATTCTATAGTCGGCCTTTAGTTAGGCTTGGTGATTCGCACATGGCACATGGTCAGGGAAAGCTTGATTTTTCAAGCCATTGTCTTATTTTCACTAAGTCTTTTTTTTTTTTTCTCCCTCTCTCTTTTGGGTGCCTGCTGTTCAAAGTACTGCTTTATCCTCAAAGGTGAAATTTCAAAGATTTCTGGAAAACTGTTTTAGCCAAGATAATGTGCATGTTTTGGGAGAGACAGGCACAAGCACAGGGAGGCCAAAGGAAAGAGGGAAAGTCAGAGTGGGAATGAAGTGAATGAAGTTAAGATTGTCAAGAAAAAGGAGGGGGACAGAAGAGCCACAGGATCCACCTCACAACAGCATAGCAATTGCCACTCACTAGTGTCACCATGGCTCTTATTGGGTGTCTTACTTGTCTAGGCATCACAGGAAAAATTCTCAACAAAATGAGGCCTCATGCTCCTACTTCTGACCTTAGGCCATTTCCTTAGGGCCACTTGTCCTCTTCTGTGTTCCCAGTGCCCCGAAGTTCTCATCACTATTCCCCACTAAAACCTCTTTTCAAATATAAAACCAATTGCTATTCTGCCTAGAGTGAGGTAAAATCTCAGGGCAGTTTTAATTTGCATCTCTCTAATCCCTAGAGATATTGAACATTTCGTCATATATTTGTTGACCATTTGTATTTCTTCTTTTGAGAAGTGTTTAGTTCCATTGTCCATTTATGGATTGTCCATTTATGGTTTTATTTTTCTGGTGTTTTTGTTTTTAGTTTTTAGTTATTTGTATATTCTGATAATCAATGCCCTCCCTATCTGAGCAAGGATGAGGGAAAGGGGTCACTCACACACTGCTGGTGGGACTGCAAACTGGTGCAACCACTATGGGAAGCAGTGTGGAGATTCCTCAAAAAACTAGGAATGGAATCATCATTTGCCTCAGTTATTCTACTCCTCTGTATATATCCAAAGGATTTAAAATCAGCATACTACAGTGACTCAGCCACATCAATGTTTATAGCAGCTCAAATCTCAATAGCCAAGTTTTGGAACCAACCAACCTAGGTGCCCTTCAACAGATGAATGAATAAGGAAAATGTGGCACATATATACAATAGAAAATTACTCAGCCTTAAAAAAGAATGAAATTATGGCATTTTCCGGTACATGGATGGAACTGGAGACTATCATGCTAAGTGAAATAAGCCAGTCCCCAAAAAACCCAAAGTCAAATGTTTTCTCTGACATGTGGAAGCTAATCCACAATAAAGGGGAGAGTAATAGAAGTTCAGTGGAGTAGACAAAGGTGGATGAAGGGAAAGGATGGAGGGATGGGAAAAGGAAAGACAGTGGAATTAAATTGATGTAACTTTCCTATATGAATACACCACAGCAAATTTCGTCATCAAGTATATCCACAAGAAATTAATTTTAAAATATAGCTATGAGTACATAGCAGAAAGATTAATAGAGGGAAAGGAGCAGAGGGTGGGGAGGGGAAAGAGAAGGAGAAGTACTGGGGTCTGAATTAGAACAAGATCTATTCCATGCTTGAATAATTATATCAAAATGATTCTATTGTCATGTATAATTTAAAAAATAAATAAATAAAATTTTAAAAAGGACACATTCACACCAAGATTCAGATGAATGATAAGAGCTTAAAACACACCTGCTGGTGTTTTTGCATTTTTATACAAACCAATGCTTCTTAATAAATAAAAATTTTCAACAATAGAACTGCTATCAAGTATAAGAGAGCCCAGGCAAAGGGCCTGTGGAGCATCTCCAGCACCGCCAGGTACACAGAAACCTCACGGCAGGCGGATCTGAGAACCCATCACCAAGAGCACTGGGCCAGAGAAAGAACACCTCTGGGCAGGCTTTTGGCTCAGTCCTCCACCAGACAAAGGAAACTAACAAGTCATTTAGCTTATCTGGGTCCCAGTTTCCCCATTTGTAAAATAAACATCTTGAACCAGATGACTTCAAGGTCACTTCCAGCTCCAACAGCCCCTGTGTGAATTGTGTAATCCTCACCTGGACTCTCCAGGGAGCTCGTGCTTGTCAGTTTGCAAATCCAAATGGAAAGCCCCTGGTCTGCACTAGCCTCCACCCCACCCTCGCTGCCCCACCCACCCCCAACCATGCACGCACCCCTTAGGGTGGAGAAGAAACAGGGCTCCAGGAAAGCGTCAGCTCCAGCTCCCTGTGTGTGCTGGTCCATTGCTTGACTTTTCCATTTGTTCTCAGCTTTTCTATTCATAGAACTCAACTCTACACTGCTGACTGGGTGGCTTTGTTTTTCCACATGAAAGGCTGATCGTGGCAACTCCAGCTCAGTAATCGACAACAGTTCCCATCACTGGCTATAGCAAGAACTGCTGGTGGCCAACTCCACCACCAATCGTCACCCCACACACATACAGCCCCTCGCTTCTATCAGAAGCCTAGTTTTATTCCAGTATCCTCTACCTGAACACATACCTCACAAGGAGGGGCCCTAATCCAGGGGGTGAATCAAGATAGGACTTGGTTGATCCCCACCCCGCTGCCAGCGAATGGTTTAGGATCCAGCACGTGAGGAGCTTTTGGCACTGATGCATGAGGTTGGAATTTCCTCATTAATTAAAGAGACTCAAATAAAGTAAGAAACAAACAAGCAAGTCTCTTCCTCTTAAGTCATTTTATGACCAGGAAAAGAGCAAGTCAGAACAAACCATCACACCAAGGATGGAAGAGCAAAGAATGGAAAGAACCTTGGTCCTTCATGATAGAGTTGAGCCACTGAATTCAGTCATCTTGGGACTGTCCTGCCTTGGAGCAAATTATATATGCTAATAAATTTTCCTTAATGTCCAAGCCAGTTGAATTGTGGGTTTCTTCTCCTTGCAGCTGATTGTTGTTTACTGATACATTCGTAACATAGAACTAAAAAAAGCCTAGTTTTATTTTGTCACTCTTATCACTCAAGGCTCTCATGTTTTGATTGCCTCAGTGCCATCACCACACAGTAGGCTCTGGCCACCCTCCCCCTCTGCCTGCCCCCAAATCGTCCACCCTGTAAGTGCCGCTGCTTATCCTTCAGATTCCAACAAAAACACCTCCTCCTCTGTGAAACATCGCCCAGTTTCCTCAGGCAGACTCGTGTCCTCATTTCCCACAGCAGGGCTCACGTGCCTCCATTGTGTGGCAACCATTTGCACACCTGTCAACCGCACTAGACTGTGAACTTCTTGAGGGCAGGGGCCTCCAGGTCCTGTGTGGTACCAGCCCAACACCTGCCTAATTCCCGGGACATAGTCTGCGTCTGCCTCAGGGAGTCAACACCTGACCTCGTCTATCACCTTAGGAGTGCTGCTCCCCCCCTCATTTGGAAAGTTTAAGTACTTTGTACCTCAGTGTGGGCCTTGCCCAGTGGGCTGTCACTCAAGTTCATATTCAAAATTATAGAAGTGGCTGAAACCATACAGATCCCAATCCCTCAGACCTTGACAGGTGTTTTCAGTTCATTATGTCTGACAGTCGGATAGTCACTCATGTTTACTGCATCAAGAGAAATGAAGAGTGAAAAGAAATGTGTCCCATTGTAGCGGGGCACTGGAGGACTCCTGCCCTACAACCCAGCTCCAAGATGCACAAACACTGAGGCACAATGGCACCTCCAGGCTGATCCCTCTCAAAAGCATCAGTGTAGGCTTAGTTTTCGGAGTGAGCAAAATTCTCAAAGAAGGAACGTGAAACAAGGTTTCAGCCCATAGATCCAAACTCTGACTCCAGCTTCCGCTCTCCCAGATGTTCTGACACTGTATAGCCTGGACTGGATGTCGTCTTCTGCACCATGCACCCTGCTGCCCCCTCTCTGACACACATACACACACACAGAGAGAGAGAGAGAGAGAGAGAGAGAGAGAGAGAGAGAGCAGTTCGACTTCTCTCTGCTTGTTCTGGTAGCTCTGGTGAGTGACAGTTTAAGAGTTCCTATCTGCTCAGATGTAAACCAAAGAACACTATAATGCAAATGACCTACTATGGAGAACCAGAACCCAACAATTTCAGTGATTCCCCATTCAGGCCCAAAGCACTCTTTTGGACATGTAGATCACGTTTAATGTGACAGGGGGTGAACAATTACTCTAGGGTTGAGATGACTCATTTAAATAGCATAATTCAAATATCCTATTCATCTTGCAATATAATCAACTCCTGAGGGGTTGCTCTACTCCTTGCAGGGGGAAAAAAGTGACAAGGAAAGAAAATGCAGAAAAACATTTCCTGGGCAGGCAGGTACAGCGGCTGCAGGAGGCTGGCCTGCCATCAAGATGAGCAGCCCTGTTCCATCTGCGAAAGGCAGACAGGGAACCTCCCCTGCACTCTTTCCAGAGTCACACATGGGTCCCACTGACTGCTCGCTGTCTGCCTGAAAAACACATGAACGCTAGGCTGGAGTTGTTCCATCATCAAAATGTGCTGAGTGCCTACTATGTGTTAGCACTGGTGCTACAAGGAAAAGATACCATCACCACCACCACGGACGAGAGAGGGAAGGTGCTGGAACGGAGAGGTAGAAACGGCACTTCTGAGTGACAGTGAATTCTGAGGGTGATAAGGCAGGCCTCACAGGACCCATGTCTAAAATGCCTCAAAAGGTGAGTAGAACCCACTAGGTAATTAGGAAAGGTATCCTGGGCCTCTAAAAAAGAGACCCAGAATCAAGGAGATGTGTCAGAAGGTAGGGAGCTGAGAGTAGTTTGGGCTAGGTAGGCCAGAGGTCCTACTGGAGTCATGGCGGGTAGGAGAGGGACTTGTACATCGAGGCCCATCCCTGAGCTGACTGATGGGTCTGTTTCCCCCGACTGCTTTCTTTGACCTAAATTCTAGGCACACTCATAACACCCCATCATCCCCTTTCCAGGCTTTTCTCTCTGAACATGTATCCTGCCCTCAGCCCTGGGTGCTCCCTCACCTTGTTTTCTTGTCTGCCTGGAACCCTCATGTCTCTGTGATGCGTGCCCATGTTCCTGGGCAGATGGAAGGGCTCACCTCTCTGCTCGTCTTGTATGGCCACTTGGTCAAGGTGGACAATATCTCTACTTCAAAAAGGCAAAGACACCATCCTTGCCTTCAGGATAAGCTCCTGCAGGAAGCTTGTGAACCCAAAGTCCTGTGACACAAAGCAAGATGTACAAGACACAGGAGAAACACCAAGACACTGAGACCCCTGGTGCCCAGATGAACACTGGAAGTCCCGAGCTGCCTCATTCTACAGTAAAGGCTACAGGAACCAAAGGCCTTAAGAGAGCTCCACTCTGGCCACACCACTCATCTCTTCCAATTCCAGTGTCCCACACTTCATTGTCTTAATCCAAGACCCTCATTTTGTTTCATCCCTTTAATCCTCCATTTTGAGGATGGTCGGATTCTTTTCCTACCCAATGGCCAATTGTCTTAGAAGACAACACAACAGTTAGGGAGAACACAGATTTGACTTGAGGCACAACTGGGTTGAATCCCAGCTGCAGCAGCCTGAGGATTCACTGTGAGGACTGAAGGAGACGGTGATGCTGCACAGCTTCAAGACACAGGAAGCACTTCGTAAGCTGTGACTCTCTGTCGGTTAGTCTTGGGATCCAGCATGGCTGCCCCTGTCTCCAAGCCTCGCGTCTCCTATTCTGAGTCCCACCATTTTCTTCCTTCCCTTTTCTTCCCCACCCTGATCTCTATCCATCAGTGAGAGTGACAAGACAACTCTGGCAATCCAATGACTTCATGAAGGAGGTGGCACTGGGGGTGGATCTTAAAGACAAATAGTATCGGGACCTGAGGCTCTGGCAGGAAGAGGGCATGCTGACAAGTGAGAAATAGCAAATAATGACACAGGTAGAAAAGCACACAGCTTGGGGTATACCAGTGAGGATTGTGGGGTCCATGCCCAAGAAATGATAGAGATCAGAATAGAGAGAGTCAGAGATAATTGTGTGTAGTTCTTGGGAAACCACACTCCAGGGTGCTTATGTGTGTTGGGGGAAAGTGGGGGTCAGATGTTGCAGGGTGACTGTATGCAGGATGCATTGGGAAGGGAAGACGCCAAAGCAGAGGCTGCTCCTCAAGGACAACCCACATGTCACACAAAGCATTCTGGTCATGAGCTCAGAAGCACCAGGCTTCAAGGTCTGGAATGGAGGAAGCAAGTTATGGTACTTCTTCATTCTTCAGTTGGCTCATCTGTAAAATGAGACGCTTGACCTTCATGTTGAGTCCACCAAAGTGACATTTGAGGGCAGGCAAGACCTCAGGGAAGATATTGAATTTTTTGATACCTTCATTTACCTCATCTGTGAAATGGAGGTAAAAAACACAATCCTTTCCTTGAAGTGCCAACAACTCCATCCCCCATGCAGCAGGGGTTAAAACTGTTGTCTGTCAAAAAGTCCTCGCAGCTAAAATATTTTCACATGCCATTCAGAAAAACAAATCTGGAACCCAGTCCCGGCCAGTCTGGGATGGGACATGAAATGTTTTTTCTGACACATTTTTCAAGTAGATTAATTCAAGTACATAATGATAATCTCCAGATATACATTGTCCTTGAAAATGTCAATGTATTGTTAGAAAGAGAGACGTGCAATTCTAAGTCCCCAAAGCAATAAAACGCAGGTGAGCCTTCAATTCTAAATTAGACTTAACTTCCAAGAGAAGGTGCTCTCAGAGATACGTGGCACACCACTTGTTTCCCCGTGTGATTCATGGCGTCTCTAGAAAACAAACAGAAACAGAAGAATATACAAGCATTTGTCAAAATCAACAAAACCTTAGATGTCTCCAAATTTTGTCTGTGACAGAGCACTGTGGTATCCCCTTCCAAAATCTAGTGACAAAAAATTTAGGACTTGTATCAAAACTCCAGCTAATAGTTCCTGCTTCCATGAGTTTCTAGTCCCACTCCCCCTTCTAACACACCTTGCACCCATCTGCTGTTAGGAAAATACTCCTTGCTTTGCACTTGGGTTTCTAGGATGTAAAGTCGTGTCTCTTTCACCTGACTGTCTCAGTGTGTCCAGAGGACAGCCACCACACCCACTGTGTATTCAACTCCCATAACCCAGAGGTGACTGGCACCAGTGTGCATGCTCTTGCCATCAAGCCGACTGCTTCCCAAAACACTGAAGAAAAAGAAACCTGCAATAAATGGATGACTGGGCCTTCACACCCCATGCTTTTCTTTTCCCCCCAGAATACTCTTCCCTGTCATTTTTGAAACTTCTCAAGACTCCTCTGGAAAGCATTTCCTTATGGATCCCACTCAACTCTACTTCCCACACTCTGTCTGTGTTAGCTCTCATGAACTCACATGTATCTGAAGAATTGTCGCCTCTTTGGGTCTAAGGCAGGTTGCTGCGCTGAGCAGGCTCACTGGGCTGTGTCCTTGGCTCTACCACCTGTTTTGTGTACCAGAAGCTCCTCACAGCCAGCGCCTGGTCCTGACCCAGTGTCACACAGAAGACATATCCCCAGGATACGAGCAGGACCCAGGTCAGAAAGTCTCACATCACCTACAGAGGTTGACAACATCACAGGTGGCCATGTGCATGCATTGTTTTCTAGAAGCATCATAGAACTGTTAAAGGTGTTTGTCTTTACAAACAAAGACTAAGGGTTAGGTGGGAGGAGTATGGAGATGTTCTCTTCTGAACTGTCTAAATTTTTTCTTTGATCACACATGTCATTGAAGATTTCTTATTTGTTTTGCTTTTTTTAAAAAAAAAAATTCAGATACCCAAGTTCTACTCTTAGAGATTATCATTTAATATATCTGGGAAGGGGCCTTAGCACTTTTATTTTGTTTAAATTTCAGAGTGATTTGGTTTAGAGGTGAAAATTGTGTGTGCATGTGTGTATGTGTATGTGTGTGTGTGTGTGTGTGTGTGTGTGTGTGTGGTGTTTTATAGATGAATGCTCATGTGATTGTGTGTGGCAGGGTGGGAAATAGGGGTAGGATTCTGTAGCTAAAAGACAAACAATTCCTCTTCCCAGTGTAGCTTCTGCAGAAATTACCCGTACTTCCCCCATCCAAAGCCAGATCAGACCATGAACTCTGACTTTTCCCAGGGAAAGGCCAGAATGCAGCCCGTTCTCCCATTGCGGGGCAGGCAACTAATAGTGTGGAGCATGGGCAGGGAGACAGAGCCCAGCCCAAGTCCTGGCTCCAAGCATTTGAGTTAAGCCAGTTTCTCTGCCTCTGCTTCCTGGAGACTCACCTCAGAGTGCCAGGTAAGGACCAAGCCTGAGAGGGAAAGAGTGTGGGGGTAAGTGCTGGCTACTGACATGCACAGAGAGGAGAGCCCTTCCAGGTCCCCGAGTCTGAGCTCACCTTCTCTCCTTCCTGCTGAACCAGTCTCCTGCCATCATTTGTTGGCCTGTGTGTGGTGTTCCTGGGGCACTAGCTCCCTGAAGAAGGCATGTGTCTCAGTGAATATTTTGTTGCCCCCTGCACATAGTGCAGCGGCCCTTGTATACCATAAAGAGTGCCAGCTGAGGAGTCCCTTAGTCTGAAAACTCAGGCTGCCCTGTGGGAAGTGCCAACCAGAGGTAAGCCAGCCACAGAGTGGTCAAGACACCAGTCTCCATTGCAGCAGCCACTCTGATTTTCTCAAAGCCACCACCTTCCCCCCTGTCTCCCTTTCTCTGGGGCCTCTCAGATATTCCTTGAAGAACACATTCAGGCTAATCTGTGTTCTTTCACAGTCTTTTTGGAAACCCTGAAGAGGGGTAAGTACCCACGCACGTGCATACTTGTATACTTCTCCCCTTCAAAAATTAACCAGTGGCCACTTCTTCCATTTTCTCAGTTGAAAATACAGATGTTTCATTTCATATGGATACTGGAAGGTCCAGCTAGAGCACCAGCTTCTTCCAGAAAGCCAGGCCTTACCTGACTTCCTCCTCATGGCACTCACCTCCATCCTGGCGCGTCACCACCTTATGCTGAAGGTGGCCTCTTCCTAGACATGCCTTAGCCCTAAGTCTTTTCCTCTGTCGTGTCACACACTTCCAGACTTCAGTACATTTTTTGGCATGGAGCAGAAGGGCCATAAATGTCTTTTGAGTCAAACTCTCTTCTCATCTGACCCCGGCTGACATTCTTAGAGGCCCCTATACAAAGGAAGCAGTTGTTATCTTGATGTACAGTCTCCAGACCAATGTAGGTGCAGTGCAGGTGGAAGGCAGGTTTGTCTCTAAATAAAAACCTGCAGTTAAGAGTCTGCAGATATTTGAAAGAGAAGAATTGGTTGTGTCCCGGGTCTCAAATCCTAGACAATTCACTTCATCAGTACCTTGGCCCTTTGCTCTTTATTAAAACTGCACAGAAATAACCTTGCCATGCTATTGCTACTATTAATAACAGAAATAACACAGAAATAACCTTGCCATGCTATTGCTACTATTAATAATAAGTGTAGGCCTTATCACATTGCGTATTGTATTATGAAAATTGAGTGCCAGCACCAGGGAAAACCGATGCGCAGAAGCTACCTAGCTGTTGATAAGGGAGAGGCTTCCTTCTGACCCCACTCAGCTCCCTTCTGGGCCTTTAAATAAATGCCACCTCCTCAGCCCAGCCCACCTCCCCTCCCTGCTCCTGCACAAATCAAAGGAGGCAGGGGGGACGTTCTGCCAAGCTGCCTGGCCTTCCTAAAGAATGGGTTTCCATCTGCACTGTGGCCAGCAGTTTGCATTCAGAACGACCCACAGGCCTTTCAAAAGACAGGGACGCCATCCAATCCACACAGTGCCGGGTTTTTATAAGAACATCTTCCCATAGTTTCCACTTCAGCCTTCCAAACCACACTTGTAAATAGGGCGTCATCCTCACTTATGTGACCTTGTCCTCATTCGGTGTGAACCATCAATTCTTCTAAATTAAAGAGTGGGCAGGGGTGGTAGCCATGGTGACATCCTCACTGGCTACACGCCCCCCACCCCCAGGGGCCATCCAAGGGGCTCCACACTGGGAAGCCAGCTCTGCTCCTCTAACTGCTGCTCCTCAGAGGCAAGAAGGTTTCTGGCTATAGTTCCCTAAGCACAGTTTTGCAGCTCATCCTACTTGAGGAGGGAGGGTTTCAGAATCCAGCAATCCGCAGAAGGACTCTGGGGAAAAACCTCCTCAGGGCTCTCTTTCACCTCCAAACAAACAAACAACAACCAAAAAAGAAAAAGGTTGGGGGGGGGGGGGGGGCTGAAGCTAATAAAGATCTGGTTTAACTTTCTAAAACAGCCTCTTATTCTCTGGGAAAACCCTGCCCAGCGACCCAAACTCATTTCCCTCATTTCAAATGCAAATCGCTTGCGCACGTGCTAGGGAGCAGTTTTTTTCAGGAGGTAAATGGTGGCATCAGTGATGTCCAGCTCAGCACCACTCTTTAGCTTTCCATCACCAGACCTTATCTTTCCAGAACACAGATGAAAAGGTCTGAGGGAGGGAGTGATCATAGAGACTGGAACGGCTTTTATTAAAAGAGTGTTTTCCCAGACCTTAACTAAACCTCATCCACTTTTGTCAGTCAGGGCCGACAGTTGAGAGCAATATTAGAGGAGGTAATTGCATGTATCAGTCAACAGCTTTTGTCCCGTGGCCGCCGAGAATTACAGTAAAACGGGCACAGGAAAACGGCATACTGGATTAAAGTCAAAAAAGCTCTTTCTCCAGTTTCTCCCCACTTACCAGCTGTTATGTTCCACTGTAGAGACAGAAGCAGCAATAATATCTGGGGGAAATCTAGCCCACCGCAGTCTGGGTTTGCTCCCCCTTCTGCTTTCCCTCCACCTTGAAAGCGATTAATCTTTGACTTTAAAGAGAAACTTTTTCAAAAAGCATTCTACCTCGCCATAGCAACTAAGCTCTTAGCTCTATATGAATTTTTCTCCCATTAAAGTATACGAACACATATAAACTCCGAACCTTCTATCATTTCTTAGACTGACTATAAACCAAGCTGCTCAGAGCCTTTGATGTCACTTGGTAACAAGTCCTAAGAGTTGCCTAAGTAAACAGTTTGCAAGACACAGACACATTTTATGTACATTTGGTTGTAAATCACACCAAGCCAAACTCTGATGAACAGTTAGCCTCAGGGTCTGAAAATTACCACAGGTATGTGGGTGCCAGAGTAAGTAGAAAGGAAGGCAGAGACTAACTTATGCCCCTGCACCTGGCTCAAATCCACCCAAGGCAAGTGCAGTTGTCACCAGGTCCCTTGTGATCCAGACACCATGGCCTAGCCCCAAGCCCCAATATTAAAAGGACACTCTCTAGGCTATGAGAAAATGATTACCTAAAATGCCTCCAGAGGCTTCGGTCACAGAGTTAAGAGGCACTCTTAGGGATAAGGTGAGGGCACATCAGATGGAAACTGGCTGTCTAGAAAGAACAGCGGCCTACTCCCGGGAGACCTCAGGGATCAGGAAACAAGAGGTCAGAGTCATTTCTGAGGGACTCTATAAAACAGGGAACAGAGGTAAGTTTGACCAGCTCTACCATAGCTCTGACAGAGGCCAGCTGAGAGGCCAATATGTCCACCACAGCAAGCTATTTGATTAATGAGCTAGATCCTTAAATACTCAAAATCCCTGGCACTTCAAGGTAGCCAAGTTTACCTTCATAATATAACAGTAAACAGTTATTTCCATTTTATAGATCAAAAAATTGAGGTTTAGAGAGATCAGGCAACTCAGTCAAGTAGATGTAGCTACAGACAGAATTCCAGTCCAGCCCTGTCTCCTTCAGAGCCTCACTCCAGGTACTAGAACCATCTCACACCGTGTGAGCACATCTTCACTAGTACTCAATTCTGGACACCAGAGAAGTAGGGAGTTACAGGATAAGCTTACACTATCTTCCAGGGCATCAGATTTATTCAAATATTGGTGAGTGTCAAACAGCAGAAAGACCATGGTATGGGATTAAGTTGTTGTAGAGATGAGTATTTTAAAGCATACATTTCACATTAAATTCAATGACTATTAGATAGCACAATACAATGTATATATTTTAAAGACTGAATGGGTAATGAATTAATGATTCAAAATTAAACAGGACAAAAAGGTACAAAGTGGATAGTTTCTCTCTCACTTATCCTCAAGTCCTAATTCCTCTCCTCACAGGTAAATCATTATTTTATCTATTTATGCAGATGCATATAAATGTGGTTTTCTTTCTCTTTTTAAACATATTTTTTTTTTAAAAAAGAAACATGTTTTTCTGTACTTTGTTTAAAAAAAAAAAGAAAAGAAAAGAAAGAAAGTCTTGGAGCCAGGCATGGTAGCACACACCTGTAATCCCAGCAACTCAGGAGGCTGAGGCAAGAGGATGGAAACTTCAAGGCCAGCCTCAGCAATTTAACAAAGCCCTGTCTCAAAAAAAAAAAAAAAAAAGAACTGGGGTGTAGCTCAGTGGTAAAGCACCCCTGGGTTCAATCCCCAATATGAAAAGAAAGAAAGAAGAAAAAGAAATCACCGGAGTTTCTATCTGAACACAAAGTATTTTCTCCTTGCTAATAGCTGATTAGCATTTCATTATATTGACGCATTCTCGTCTGTCTCACCTGTCTGATGAGTATTCTCTCTCAGGACTTCCTGAAACTCCTACTGTTACACACTAGCCTTGGTGAATGGCCTTCTTATGAGTCATTCCACACATTTGAGAATATATATGGGGAAACATTGCTACAAGTGGAACTGCAGGGCTGGGGATGTGGCTCAGCTGTAAAGCACCTGCCTAATATGTGAGAGGCCTTGGGTTCAATCCCCAGCACCACCAAAACAAAAACAAGTGGAATGGCTACATCAAAAGAAACATACATTTTTAATTTGGATAGATACTAACAATTTTCTTTCTAAAGAAGTTGTACCAATGGGCAGAGAGCCATTTCTCAATGTTACCAATCTGATGCACGAAAAATGGAATCTCACTGTAGTTGTAATTTGCATTTCTCCTCTTATGAGTAGGGCTGAATAGAACTCCATTTCATGAACTCCATTTCTATTTCTTACTCTGCAAACTGTCTACATATATCCTTTGCTCAGTTTTTTATAGGATTGGGGCTTATATAATTGGCTTGTATAGTTTTATAGAGTACAGAAAATAACTCTTTGTCTGAGACGTGAGTTGCACTTTCTCTTGGTACAAAAATCCTCTATCTGTTGCTGGTTTCTGTGGAGATTCTTGGCCCTATCATTGTGGCAGCAGTATGAGGGGGCGTGACAAGCCCATTGACCCATCCGCACCTGCACCCTAGCACCTGCACCCTCCCCGAATCATACCCAGCTGCTGTCCTGAGCTTCCTTCCTCAGCGGGGCTTCAACCCCCTGGCTGCTCTTTTGCAAAGGAAATTGCCTGATCTAACTCCTTCCTCTCCAGGCTCTCCTGAGAACATTTTAATAGTCCCTCTAGTTTCCCTTATCAGAGTCTTCTCCTTCCCATCTTTCTCTCTGATTTCCTACCTGCAAAACTGCTTAGAAGGAAATAATTCATAATACAATGTAAATGACTGATAAGACTTAATCAGTTATGTTTTGATAAGAGACGAAATCTTAAGCAAAGGAATGAATTCAAATATGGAATTTGGAAAAATAAAATTTGTGGAATAAGTATTTGGGTGGGAAATACCCCACTGGCATTTCCCACATCACGAATCTTGGAAGATATCTACCACCTCCCTCATTAGCCCAAAATTACATATACAAACACATATACTTTCTCCCCCTACTGCCTCAAGAAGGAGGTAGGAGGCAGGTGCACTACCTACGGACGATGCTGGAGGACATATACTAATCACAAGTGGACAGATTTGATTGATCTTCCCAATTAAAGAACATAGCCACTGAGACAGTTCAGACTCCCATCAACACACACAATTGTATAGGAGAAGGTACAGGAAATAGGAACACTCAATTTATCTTGCAAGAGTATCAACTGAAACAACTTCTATAGAAGGCAATTTGATAATATCAATCAAAATTGCAAATGCGCATATACCTGATCCCCAAATTCTACCACAAGGAATTTTAACACACACCATTTGCAAATCATGTATATATAAGATTATTTATGAAAGTAATGTTTTATTATGCCACATGATTGAAAACAACCTAAATATTTATCAACTTGGCACATTTAATAATTAAACATAAAATGGAATACCATGCATCTATCTAAAAGACTGAGGAAATTGATTTTATACTACATAAAAAGATAAAAATTCATTTTATACTATGTAAAAATATCTGCAATATGATTTAGTATTTAGTGGAAAGTGAAAAATGCATAACTGAACAAGTACAAATTAATATTTGTCCACAAAAGGTGTTGGAGAAGATATATATATGTGCACTATATATTAGCATGCATAAGATACCTCTTCAAATGCACGTTTTGATGGCCAGTGTGAAGGGAAGTGGGTAGCTGAAAGAAGAAGACTTCACTCTACTCCTTCATATAATGTATTACCTATTCAAAACTAAATAAAATTCAAAGAAAAATTGTGTCCCTGCTCTTGAATAGCTCACAGCCCAAACAATGACTTTACAACAGGAGGAGCTAATTATAAATCTCTGATAGGCTATAATGCAGATGAAAGTGTGTTTTTAAAATTCACCAAGCCAAAGAAAATACAACTGGAAAATGTTATTCTTCCTTTTTCAGTCAGCATTTCTGCAGAACCAACAATTCACAAGGCCAATGCATGAAGGTATGTTTAGAGCCTCTTAGTACCCTGGGGACTCTTTGTTCAACACCTTGTGAGACCTGGAGCCCATCAGGGGGAAGGGCCTTGCCTCAGTCCCTGGGGGTGACTGGCAGGGTCCTAGGTCTGAACTCACTACAGTGTCCCCTCCACTGGTAGATTCTGACACCCATGCATGCCCAGGGACTTTGGCAGTGCTCTGTGCTGTAGCACAACTGGGTCTCTGGAGACTCCACTTGCAGATCCTCTTTGTGAGTCTAGAATGGCACTTGTACCAGTTAGGTGCCACCTACCCCTCCCTCCTCAGCTGAGATAAAAGTAATAAGCAAACTTCTTGGAGGAAAACAGAGAAATCCTCCTTTCCCTTCTGGAAAGTACTAGCTTAAACTGAGTTCATTTGGTCCTCCTCGCCTCATCAGACCAGGATCCAAATCTTGGACCTTAGGGTTCTCTGTGGCCCCTCTGTGCAGTTAACAAATCAAAATCACAACATTTAGTTATTATTCATGCTTTCAAGGAAACAAAATAACTGTCTATCAATCTGTCATTCACAAACTCACTTCAGGCTTTAATTTCTCCTTAGCCCTGGAGCAGATTCACGCTCATACGCAGGTCCCCACACAACCTGGAGTGCGGTAGACAGCCAGCGCCGCCTTCCATACTCCATGGCTTTGGAAGGCAGATGGGGCTGAGCCCGAGACAGGGCACATTTCTCTAGGATTCCAGAGCCGGGGGTGCCAACCTTTCTTCTGTTTTTTTTTTTTTTTCTCAACTGTTCTTTGTCTAGGACCTTCCACCTGCTCCCGCAACTCCACACAGTTAACCACTGATCTCCCCTCTGCCCTCATCATCAGCCTCTTTATTCTTCTGGCTTCTTCCTCTGCACTTGAGAGCAGCAGCCCAGTTGTAAAAAATAGCTCCTGCTTGATCCCGCCTTCTCTTTCATCCGTGATGCTATTCCTCTTTCCCTTTCATGTCTAGGGTTTGAGGGAAAAATCACACCTAGCCAAATTTTAAAAATAAAATCGTAATGATATAAACAACATAAGTGGTAGGCACTGAGCAGAACACCTAGCAAGCAAGACCAGAGGATAAATAAATCTTCTGTTGTACAATTTTCTGTTGTTGTTGTTGTTTTGATTTGGGGCTTTTTTTTTTTGTACCAGGGATTGAACCCGGAGATGCTTAACCACTGAGCCACATCCCCAGCCCTTTTTTATTTTTCATTTTGAAACAGGGTCTCTCTGAATTGCTTAGAGTAACGCTGAGTGACTGAGGCTGGCTTTGAACTTGTAATCCCTCTGCCTCAGCTTCCCAAGCCACTGATATTACAGAAGTGCACCACCACACCCAGCTGGTACAGATATTTTTATCTCAAATAATGGTCTGTGAAAACATAGACTATGGTTGGTTTTAATACAGCCCACTCTCTAAGATGACAATCATCAATTGTGTAATCATGCAACCACTTTCAAGCAGCTCTTGACTGTGTGAGAACCACATTCTAGAACAAACTATCTGGCCTATGGCTTACAATGCAGCCAATGAAGTTATCTTTGTTTTCTGAATTCTCGGTGATATACTAATGCTGCCTATATCTTGGTGGTCCCTTCCTCTGTCTCCTGCATCCTCTGCAAGAAATATCCAGATCTGAATCATTTCAGCCCATAGAGCTCTTGCTGTCTCCTCCTAGGAATCCCTAAGTGCTTCCTTCTTGAAAGGATGCTGGGCAATGTTTCTATGTTGCCTAGAGTTCATCACCACCTTTCATACATTCCTCCAGCATGGCACTCAGGAAACGGGTATCCTGTCTCCCTCTTCCTAGGTCCTACAGCACACTACCAAATGTAACTCAACAGGTTGATGTGATTTTTAAATTACGTTAATTTAGCAATCATACAGAGAGCAGCACATAGAGTGTCCGGAATTCAATCAGCAATAGCGCTTTCTGTTTCTCCCTTAAACATACTTTATTCCCAAAGCCAAATAAGAGCTAAAGAAACAAATTCTGGAGTCCTGGATGCGTTTTCTTCAGTCCGTATTTTATATCCACCTAGTTTTACAAGTCAGCAGAGCCTGTCGGTAGACATCATCCTCGTTTCCAAGATGAGCTAATTCTGTATCTTCCCTGTACAGAAATACATGTAATAAGTGAAGACGGTGGTGATTAATTCCAGAACAAAGGATATGCCAGGTGGAAAGCCAGAGGGTAGGCAATGTAGGACCTCTAGGAAAAGAACCCTTTGGAAAACAGCATTCCATTCTAATTCAATTGGAACAGCGTTTCCATTCTGAAAGTAAATGGCTCTGCTTTAAGATTTTTTTTCTTTCCTTTTTCTTTCTCTCTCTCTCTCTTTTTTTTTTCCCTTTCCCTAGGGCAGGAGCCCTGCAAGCAGATACCTTTAACTGAGCCAACTCCTTTTGTATTTTTCACAATTAG
Source organism: Marmota flaviventris (assembly GCF_047511675.1). Lineage (NCBI taxonomy): Eukaryota > Metazoa > Chordata > Mammalia > Rodentia > Sciuridae > Marmota > Marmota flaviventris. Next base: position 85,316,320 of record NC_092505.1, read on the forward strand.
CCTATCTCCAATTATATAAACACCTGCATGATGACAGTCCTTGGCTATAGAAGTATTACAGGAAAATAAAGGTTACTTTAACTTTGAGAGTTGGTTTTAGGACAAAACCAAAGTAAAGCTTATATGGATATACAAAATAATAGACTAATGCTATTGTCTGCTTTCCTTAAATGATTTTATTAGAAGGAACATATTAATTATAATGAAAGCAAACTTGGGACTCTGTGGGTTTCTAAAGAAAATTCCTTTGTAGCACCACGGCAGGATTTCCCAGCATTTTTCTCTTTCTGATGAAATTAACTCCCCATGGTTGGTCAGCAGGATAATCTAATTTTAGCCAATCAGCTTGGGAGCTGCTGTTGACCTCACAAAGGGAGAGAAAAGTATCTGCAGTCATAGCAACCACCCGCTCAGCTCTGATCATCTCTGGACCCTTCCGCCTAATGACAGACACCGGCTTGCTTCTTAGATGATTAATCTTTTCCCCTGTGAACCTCCTTGAATACATTAGCCAACAAGTCTGATAAATTTGTTTATCCCAAGACAATCATTAGAAAATTACCTGCAAAAGTAATTCTCAGTAGAGCAGTTTATGAATGGAAAGCCATATGGCAGATAAAAACAGAAATAAGCAATGAAATCTTCACTGTATGTCACAACAGGTTAGAAAAGTCCCCCCCCCCTTTAAACTTTATCATTTTGTGCCAAATCACAAAAGCACAGTGGCCTAAAGTGGCCATTGTACATGAGTAAAAGAACTGTCCTCCTAGTCACTGGTTATTCCTCCAACCAATGCTGCATACCTACTATGTGCTGGGCTCTGGAATGCACCAGTGGACATGAGTTATCTCTGCCTTCCTTCCAGCATCCCACAGTCTGGTGGCAGGAGGCAAAAGCATTGATCATTGTAGCACTTGGTGAGAGGGCACCAGAGGCAGAACAGCACCCTGGGAGCATTGGGCAGGAATAGATAACTATCTTCCCTAGGCCAAAGCAAACAGCACCAGAGAGGCATGTAATCAACTCCTGGGCAAAAAAAAAAAAAAAAAAAACCTGTAGCGCCTGGATGTTGGTCACATCTTATTCCAGAAAAATGAGACTGGAAATGTAGGAGAGCCTGAGGATGTTAGGACCTTGGGAATGTGGAGACAACGGGGATAGATGGAAAGAGGTACCGATTTAGAAGTTCTGGCTGAGGTTGAATCAAGAGAATAAAATTGTCAGCATCCCCTTGGTGATGCTCCTCGCTCGGGGAAAACAATGAGAACCCAATGAGTGTGCGTTGCAGCTACACTGCTAATATGGCTAATGCCCACGCAGTCTCTGCTTACACCACTAATGACAGCCTGATGAGCAAGAGTCAGGGCTGGGTCCTCGTGTGGTAGGAGGTTTCAAGCTACTGAAGGTATTTAAAGCCATTGGTGGGCAAACTGACAACTCAGGTGTGGGCATAACTTTATTGACCACATAGGCTTATATAAACCAATAATAAAAGCTTCACAAAAACCAGGGAAAGGGGGCCAGATGATTGGACCAACAGCCAAGGCAGTCTGAGGCCAGAGGTAACTCTCAGAGTAGGACCCTTGGGTCCATTCCAGAGGTTCTGTTCTATAGTCCAGTTCTGTTGGGGTAAGCTTCAGAAACAGTTGGACTGGATAGCTTATCACTACTAATGTTCTCCAAACCAATTTGGGAGAAGCAGCAGGAGATGCCAGGAGATATACTGCAGGCACAGACCTAGGTCCCCAGCCAGAGGGTTTCTTTATTTTTTTCTTAATTTTACTTTTTAATTTGTTCTAATTAATTATACATGACAATAGAACACATTTTAACATATTGTACACAAATGGAGCACAACTTCTTCTTCCTCACAGCCAGAAGGTTTCTGTGTCTGTAGATCCTAGCACTGGTCTCTAATTTCCTCATTCATTCCAGAAGAGTGTCACCCACCACCAACTTGCTCCTCGGAAGCCTAAGAGCCAATTATTAAGTTGAAGAGTCTATAGTTTCTATATTATTCATATTTTTAACAGTAAGTATGTACTAGTTTTTAAATAAAAACTTACTTTTAAAAATATAGAAATTACACAAAATTACTTCAAAAGCTGTGCCCCAAATCCACACTGCAAGTTGGACATAATTATCACAAGGGCTTGCAAAGGCCCCAGACCAGGCTCTCTACAGACCCCTCAAAGAAACCCCAAGAGGAAAGGGTGCTGCTAGTTTCTTCCTTTTACTGACAAGGAAACAGCATTGGAAATATTTATTTTTTTTAAAAAAATGATGCGGTTATATTTTCCAAAAGGCTCTTCTTTGAAAAACAGAAGAATGAATAAGCAAGTAAAAGAGCAAATAAAATAAAAAGAAAGGGAAGGAAGAGGAAGAGAGGAGGGAAGAGAGAGAGAGAGAGGGAAGAGAGCAAGGGAGGGAGGGAGGGAGGAGAGAGGAAGGAAGGAAGGAAGGAAGGAAGGAAGGTAGGTTGGTTGGTTAAGATTTGAGATTTTACCTATGATATTAATACCAAAGAGATTTTTTAATTCCATCTAATAACCACATTCTGAGCAGCTGTGCATCAGCCCAGGAACACAAGGAAAAGCAGGCCATCTGATGGGGACACAGGCATGTGGACAAGTCAAGGTGGTGTGATGGTTGAGAGTGGACATGCAAAGGACACAGGAGCACAGAGGAGGCGGGGATCCTCCAGGGGCGCCCTTCGTGAGCAGCCTGGCCCCTGCTCTGCCTGCTGTGCACCTGCCTTCAGCTGGATACCTGGTGATAAATACCACTCCATTGCCACTGCATGACACCCTCAAGGACTGCTGTTCCCCCTGACACAGATGAGCAAAGTAGAGCTTGGAGGTTAGGGAAGTTATGCAAAGTCACTTACTTAGTACATCTAGGATTTGAACCAAGACTGTATGATTCCAAAGTTTGGGTACTTTTTATGACATTGTAAAGTCACATACTCTACACCCATTTCACCAATTTGAGTTCTTTAATACTGAACAATCAACTTCCATTCAGAAACAAATTCCCACACGCATACAGTAAAAGGCCCTTCCCTAAATTTTCTTGTCTTTCTCCACACAAGCCAATCAAGAGGCAGTGTTTTCCAAAAAATCGGGGCCCAGACGCTGGCTATATGGAAGAATTCATGTTTCAGTGCCAAAAGATGCGAGGTACTCATTTGTTTACTTACTTTTATTAGTCTTTCCGGGTCCTGGAGATCTGATACACCACAGATTCAATACATATACACATACCTACCCCTCCCTCCCTCTCTCTCTCTCTCCATCATTAATAGGTCTCAGTCCTATTTCCTCTTAAACCCGTATTGAGGGGCTGGAGTTGTGGCTCAGTGGTAGAGCACTTGCCTAGCACGTGCGAGGCTCTGGGTTCGATCCTCAGCACCACATAAAAATAAATAAATAAAATAAAGGTATAGATTGTCCATCTACAACTAAAAATATTAAAACAAACCCCACATTGAAACTATTGACCTTCATCATATCTATACAAAGGTAATGCATTGTGCTGAAAACCCAAGGAGCAAGAGTATAAGGCCCAGAGGAGGATAGGGAGACCTCATCACCATCATGTAATCCAGAGCTACCACAAACACTTGAGCAACATAAAGGTCAAAAGAAATCAGACAGCCCACACAAAATGAATTTTTCTGTTCACTTTCTTGCATTATCCAGAAGAAAATGTGCACCCTTGTTTTCTTGTTCATTCACAACTGGAAAAATTGCAAGGTCCTAGGAGCATGGGACCTCCATGAGGTACAGATATTTCAGTGAAGCAGAATCCTATAATGAAGATATTTTGGTTCTGGGACAGGGTCCTTCTGGTTTAAGCAAAGGATCTAAGCAGTGGTTGAGAGTACCTGGGCACAGCACACGTAATCTAGGACAACAGGAGAGGCTGGTAGTCTTTGTCAAGCACATAAGGTCCAGAAAGGATCACCATTTCTAGAAATAAGCTAGAGAGGAAACGGGGCTGGACAGAAGATCAGTCAGGTCACACTAATATCACTTGAACAACCTCCTGTCTTCTGCTCTCTCAGCCTCCAAGATTTCTTCTATATTGTGCTGCATTATCAACAATGGAAGAACTGCTTCATTCCTCTGCTCAAGGACCTTCCACAGCTCCTTGTTGCCTCCCATCACTCTGTTGATTGCATACCCTGCTTTGCTCAGGTGGTCTGGCTCACACTTGTTATTCCTGTGTCAGTTCTAATGGCATCTCCTATATTTGCCAGTAGTATTCCATTTGGTTAACCATGTGGTTGCCATGTCTTTTGCCTACTTCAAACTCCTCTGCCCAACTTGACATTCTCTTTTATTCTCAATAATTCTCAAGTCATGTGTTCATTTAAAGGGATTAAATAGATACATCATTATAATTTATCCCCTACAATTGAATAGAACTATTCACTACCCTGACTGTGCTGAGCCGTGGGGTTCTTAAACACCCTAGTAAGCTACATGTTTAGTAAATTACATATTCCAGTAAATAAAAACTAGCTTTTGGAGATGTGATATTACACACAAGTGTGTTGGAATTGTGACATCATCACTTCCAACTGTGAGACCATAAGGCAAGTAATATATTCTTTCTCACACCTCAGTTTCCTCACCTGGAAATACAGGGGAAGTCACAGAATCTAACTTAGAGTGATAGTCATAAGCTCTCGGCAAGAAGATCAGGTGAGGTGCTTAATACATATGTGCTGGATAATGGTTGGAGTCCTTGCCACCATCTCCCTCAGCCCACTCAGCACAAAGCTCCACCACACAGTGGGTACTCCCTTGTCACAATGACACGCCATGTGTATTGGCCACAATTCAGAGGCATACTGAGAAATGGTTTGTGTCTTGGGTAGGATTCCCCCAACATACCTCCTGAGATGGGGACTCTTTCAAGTGATTTATTGGGGAAGAGCTCTCAGGACACTGACATTTGGAAAGGCTGAGGAATGCAGGATAGACTATGGAGGGAAGTGAAGAGGCCCTAAGCAAAATGCCATCTTGGTCCAATCCATGGAGAAACTCTGGAGCACAAAGTGTATTATGATGCTAGCCCAGCCTGAACAAGGGGCTCGCTCCTTAGTGTGTGACACCCACATGGGCCTATGGTGTGCTCCACTATGCCAGAGGACGTTGGAGACTTGGCATTTCATGTGTGAGTCACAATTTCTCTAAACCTTTGTTCCTTAAATGTCAGCGAGGATGCTTACGCCGTAGGTTGTTGTGAGGATTTAGAAATAACACATTACTAATCCATTATTAAGACAGGCACATTTCCCCCCCGGAAAGCCAGAGTTCTCTCTCCACATTATGAACAGTATCTAGGTACTTGCACTTACGTATTTTTGTTCATGCTATCTCTACTCTCAATATTCCCTGCCCCAGAAAATGGAGCCTAAAAGCATAAACATGCAAAGCATACACCCTCACCCAACCTACACCCACCCCAAAATAACCTTCCAGTCACCCCTTACTTTAAGCTTTCCCCTGCCAAATCCTAGAGTTCAAATCTCACCCGCTCCCCATTAACTTCCTCAAACTTACACTGATTTCACTCTTCTCTAAAATCCTCTTTCACTTAATTCCATATAGTTTAACACTTAATTGATTTCTAATTGTTATAATTTGGTCTCTTCCACCAGATTTTAAATTTCTACTCTACCTTATCCTATGTTAGAACTCAGCTGAGGCCCAGGCTTCTGGTGGGAACTCACTGTATCTTTCAGGTTCATTTAAGAAGTATGCCTTGATCAGAAGGATAGTGACATACCTTGGTTGACCATTTCAATTCTCAGGATTCTCACAGGTAGCAAAATCCTTCCCTGTGACCCAGAGGTGCTCTGCTGACAACCTGGACTAACAGTGCATGAGAAATGAATGATAATGGCTTCCCCTGTAATTTAGTTCACAGATGAATCTTAGGTGAGATTTTTCTATTGGGTTCTAACAGTTTCTGAAAATTGGTGCCCTAGGAGGTGCAAAGTGGAATGCCCAACACAGTTCTGATTATCAACCGCAGTCTGTGCATGCATTACAGTAATGATGGCAAGGCGAGGCTGCTTCCAGAATCCAGAAAGCTCTTATTAAATCAAACCTCAACTATTTAATAAGTACCATGTGGCCTAATTTATGTGATTAGTGTTTCTGGACTTATAAGTTTCTGGAAAGTTGATGCAAATTGAATTTTTGTGGTGAAGAGGGGATCAAATTATATTTTAAATTCCCCTAGGGCAATCTCTAAGAGATAGTATTGTGCTATTGAGAACTTTCCCTGTAAATAATTAGTCATTCACTTATTTAGTTGGTTTTAATGTAGAGTTTTTGGCCTTATCTAATCAAGATGTACCTATAATTTCTCCTGGGCTTTAAAAATAAATAAATAAAGTATGTGATTCAATACTATAACTTTCTTTTTTGTCACCTTCTCAAATTCAAAATAGGTTATTTTGGACTGGGTGTAGCTCAAGGGGGATCACTTGTTTAGTATGAACAAGGTTCTGGGTTCAATCCCCAGTACCACTAATAATAACAATAATAATGATGATGATGTTACTTATCTTTAAATGCCACCCATATTTATATCATACTTTTCATTTTACAGATAGTAAATTACAAATTCAAAGAGTTTGAATATCCATGGTTACACAGTGTATGAGTTTGCTAGGGTTGCCAAAAAATGAGACAGGTTGAGTGGCTTAAGCAATAGAAATTCATTTTCTCATGGTTCTAGAGGTTAAAAATCTGAGATCAAGGTATCAAATAGGACCGATTTCTTCTGACATCTGTCTCCTTGATTTATAAGTCTTCATCAGTTATTGTCTGTTATGGTTTGAATGTGAAGTATCCCCAAAAAGCTCATGTATGAGAAAATGCAAGAAAGCTTAATGGAGAAATGATTGAGATATAAGAGCCTAAACCCAGTCAGTGAATCAATGCCCTGATGGGGTTAACTGGGGGTAACTGAAGGCAGAGAAGAGGAAGGCTGGAGGAGGTGGCCACTGGGGATGTGGCTATGGGGTATATAGAGAGGTGAGTGGAGTCTCCCTTTCTGCTTTCTGATGGTCATGGGAGCTGCTTCCCTCTCCCACACTCTTCTGCCATGATGTTCAGTCTCACCTCAAGCCCTGTGGAATGGAGTTGGCCCTCGATGGGTTGAGACCTCTGAAACTATGAGGCCCCAAATAAACATTTCCTTGTCTAAAATTGTTTTTGTTGGGTCTCTTAGTCACAATAGTGAACAAGCTGATTAACACAGTCTGAATGTTTGTTTTTCCCCCCCACCACCAGTGTATTAAAGTCCTTACTCCCTAATGTGGTGGTTTCTGGACGTGGAACTTTAGAGGTTATTTGGTTTCTATGAGATCATGAGAGTGAGACCCATGATGATGGATTAGCAGCATTATAAATGAGGAAGACAGGAGACCTAGTTCACAAGAGTGCTCTTGCTCTCTCTCTCTCTCTCTCTCTCTCTCACACACACACACACACACACACACACACCATAAGAAAAGGTCACAATGAAGGAATAATCAGGAAAAGAACTCTCCCTCCTGACACTGTCAGCATCAATCTCTGCCATTAGAAAGAGTGCTTCTATAACACTATAATCGATCAGTTAACTATTAGCTCAATGAATGCAAAAGGCCCAATTTATGATGAAAGACCTAGAGAGACAGAAACAGGAAAATTTCCTTTGATTTCAGCAATTACATTATATATTTTTTCTGATCCTATTCAAAATTTGAATTTTCCATACTTGGTTCTCATTATCACCAAGAAGTATTTTTTGATAAACCAGACTTTTTCATGAAAGCTGAGGTAAACATAGAAATATCATATACCCATCTATTAAAGCACTCTACCACTTAAAAAATGTGTTAAAGATGGGGAAGCAAAATTAACATTTATGTTACCCGGTATGTTTGAATGATGCTATTTTATGCCACAGTCTATTGACTCATGAATACAACCCTCTGATCCTGAAGCCTCTGTCAATGTCAAAGATACTGCATTTGGAAATTCTATGACTGACTACAGTCAGAGAGAAATTCTGGCTCTCATATTGCTACTTCCAGCTGAATTTCTGAACTGCAAACAATGGGGAAATAAATCGAAAACATGCCAGGTTAATTCAAATAGTTTGTTTGATATGACCTGTGAAGAGTAGAAAGAGAAAGCTAATTCACTCCCACCAGAGTATAAGCCTTCTGAGGGCAGGCACTCTGACTCACTAAAGGACATCTCCCTTGGAACTGGTGTGTGAGAAATTGTTTATTGAACTAACAAATGAATATATGAACTTTCCTTGTACATGTGTATTTTTTATTTGAATCATTTAGACTCCAGTATCTGGAATAGTTTATTTAAAGCCTGTTTTAAAGGCAGCCCATAAGAAAGAACAAAGAGGAAGAAGGAAAAGAGGGATGTTCAAAGCCCACCAAAATATGGGATGAAAATCCAATTAAACACACAGTGAGTGTTTACTTAACGAAACTGAGATTCTGCCTGGAAGTGTTTGATTTCAAAATGTAAGTACAGGAGTTCTTAGAATTACCTGGGCCAATATCTACTTAATCAAGTCCCAACAAGACCAGGAAGTGAATGAGCCAGAGACACAAAGCAAATCTGACTCATAGGAAGGTCATGCCCATGAATCACCTCGATGTCCCTCCTTGCCCAGCTTTCCTCTTCCACTTTTCAGCCCTTTTGCCAACTCCTGCTAGCTACTCTTCCCTGTCATTCATTATTAGATCCAAAGTGTCACACCTTTCTTGCTTTTGGGTCTCGGATTCCCACTTGTAGGTTAGTTTCCCTCCTACTTTTCCTGATAATCTTTTCTGGTTTTTTTTTTTTTTTTTTTTTTGTACCAGGGATTGAAACTAAGGTGCTTTACCACTGAGCCATAACCTCAGGCCTTTTTTAATTTTTTATGTTGAGACGGGGTCTTGCTAAGTTGCTGAGGCTGGCTTTGAACTTGTGATCCTCCTGCTTCAGTCTTCTAAGCTGCTGGAATTACAGGCATGTGCCGCTGAGCCCAGCCCTGATAATCTTAAGCATAAGAAATTTCAGAAGAAGCTCTCTTTTCAATGTTGTCCCCAGTCCAAGCTCAAGTTTTGAATGATTATAAGACCACACAGCAATTCTCTCATCTTTGTGTTTTTGGTAAAGTCATCAACTACGTATAAATATGCACACAAAAGTATATATGTGAGCATATGTGCTAACACACATACTTACATATGCACACACAATAACACTTTGTATAACCAGGTCATGGAAGATGACATATAGGTGCAAATTCCATAATAAACCATTTCTCCAGTACCAAATGCCTAGAAGTCTTAAATGACCATTTTTTAACGGCACAGCCTCATTCTTCCTCCCACTGATGACTGCCATAGTTTGGATCTGGAATGTCCCCCAAAGGCCCATGTGTCAAAGCTTGGCCAAACGTGGCTCTATTGGAAGGTGGTATAGTCTGTAGAAAGTAGGGTCTGGCAGAAGGGTTAGGTCATCTGGGATGTGCCCTTCAAGGGAGATTGTGGGACCTGCGTCTTTCTCTCTTCTCTCTTTTGCTTTTGACTATGAGCTGAGGGTTTCTTCCACCACATGCTCCCACCACGATGGGCCTCACCATTGGTCCAGAGCAATAGACCAACCAACCATGGACTGAAGACTCCAAAACTGCAAGCCAAACCAAACCCTTCTTTGTTAAAGAAAAAAAAAAAAAAAGGTTTTGAAGAAAACTGTGACAAATGCCTGAGATTAATCAAGTCTCCTCAAGCACATGTCACAGCAATGGAAAGCTGACTAATACAATGACCCCAAGACATTGCACAATATTAATATGTTTTATGACATAGCAAATATTTAATAATCTGTGAACAATTTTAGTGGTCCATGGATTTGGAAATTTGGCAATTTGGGTCTGAAGGATTCTTACCTGGCAAACTCCATCTGGGCACTGGCTTGATGATCAAATGTCCATTGGTTACTGAGTCCTGAGGTTTCTTTTTCTAAGGACACCTGACTGGGGTCATTAACGTATGTCTAAAATAGAATTTTTGGTAAAATGTGAAAACAACTTTTAGAAAGCTAACATGTTTTTGCATCACAACTATCTAAGATTTATTATCTGTAAACGTTTGGATTTGCCTGGCATGTCACAGGATTCTGTAAGTGTTCACTATTTTAACACAGAAAGAGCATCATGGCAAGACCTATACTGCCCTTTGATAATAAGGTTTTTGCCAAGATTTTCTGCCCCTGTGTCACCTGTTACCCTTTTTAACTTCTGTATCATTTGATCTTTACTAGGGCTTGTCCTCTGTTTCTACATTTGTCTTACTCCATTTTTTAAATTTTTATATTTATTTATTTACTTGTTTATTTATTTTTGCTGCTATAACAGAATACCACAGGCTGGATAATTTATAAAGAAAAGAATTTTCTTTTCTCACAGTTCTGGATGATGGGAATTCCAGACAGAGAAAGATCAAGTGCTACGATCCCTTCTAATAAGATCCCTGTTTTCATCATGAGGACTCCCCCCACTTGACCTTCTCTAAGCCTCATTATCTCCCAAGGGTCCTGCCTCCAAAACCCATCAACATATGAATCCAGGGGCCATTTTTCCAACACCTGAACTTTTGGGAGCACACTCAAGCCATAGCAACAATGAATTGTTAATTGTAAAATCTTAAAACACTCAATAGTCTAGGAAAATCAATTCAATAAATAAGATACTAAGATTTTTTTAACCCTAGTTTAAGAATTTATGCATGAGGCACTGAGTTCAAGCCTCAGAACCACATAAAAATATATAAAGATATATGTTCATCTACAATATATATATATATATATATATATATATATATATATATATATATATATATATTTTTTTTTTTTTTTTTTTTTTTTTTAAGAATTTATTCACTGGTACTCCATTCACTATTATCACCGGTAAACAAATTCAATACCCAGGGCTGGGGATGTGGCTCAAGCGGTAGCGCGCTCGCCTGGCATGCGTGCGGCCCGGGTTCGATCCTCAGCACCACATACAAATACATATGTTGTGTCTGCCGAAAACTAAAAAATAAATCCTAAAAAAAAAATTCTCTCTCTCTCTCTCTCTTAAAAAAAAAAAATTCTATACCCAGAATGAATTCATGTGACACCTCAAAGTAATAACTCTAACCAGACTTTTTGAAAACTTTCTCAGAGCACCCTTGTAACCAGTCTACCACCTCCACTGTGAAAGGCACTATATACAACCCTAGCCATGGTTAGAAAGGAAAGAAGAGCTCCATATGACTTTAACGCCCTCTTCTCTATAATTCTGTGGTCTCTCTTCTTTCCTTTACAAGCAGGGAGGAAGAGAAAATGCTATTTCAAATGTTACACATGCTATAAATGGAATGACTACCAGGTATTTTATTGATTTACCTTTGCATGTCAATATCATAATAAGGTCCCAATAAATGTTTATTTAATGAATAAATGAAGTTGAGCAAAGCAGATTTCATCACCAACACATTGAATTCCTGCATCATTCTAATAGAAATAGAAATTTACTGTGTGCAACATAACTGCTTTGTATTACCTCATGGACAGAGAAACAAAAAAATGTGAGACCTTAATCACCTGGAACAAATGCATACCTTCCTGTGTCCCTAGCAGGATCAGTTAAAGCACTGAATTGGTCCAGAGAGAACTGTCATTCGAAGCCCCACTCAGCACGACTTGATCCCACTGTTAAAATCATTTTATTCAAACCTAAATCAAACAGCCTCTCCCTCCTATAGCAAATGTCCTACCTTCCACATTGTGAAGATCCCACCTTGCAATATTTCACCATTGGTATTTAACTATTGCTTAGATACATACTATTCAAAATAAGTTGTTTCCTCTCTTTTTCAACTAAAACAATAGGCAAAATCTAACTTTTGAAGCTAGAAAATCAGGGTGATTTACCACTCAATGGTAGAGTGCTTGCCTACCATGTGTGCGGCCCTAAGTTTGATCCCCGCTACCAAAAAGAAAAAGAAAAAGAAAATGAAGTTAGCAAAGAAATATCATAATGCATTTTACTGGAAAGAAAATATCAAAGAATATGCAGTAAAAAATAAAAGAAACAAACAAAAAAAGTTAAGGTATAATCTAGCCAGAAAAATGGAAATGGAAAGTATCAAGGAAATTTAACAGTACAATAAAGTCTAATTTCAGTCTTGTCTTCCTTTTTCTTCAAATACAAGTTTTTCTAATTGCTTTGAAACTTAAAAAAAAAAAAAAAGACTGAGAAGTCAGGCATGATGGCAGCCACCCAGCAACTTGGTAGACTGAGGCAGGAGGACCACAAGGCCAGTATCAGCAACTTAGCAAGGCCCTGCTCAAAACAGAAAAACAAAAGAGGAAGTAGGGAAGTAGTTCAGTGGTAGAGTATCTGGGGTTCAATTTCCAGTACCCCCAGCCCTACTAAAATAACAAAGGACTAAGAGGTTAATGATGGGGAAAAAGAAATCTATGTCCAGCCTTGGACACAAGCATTGACTTCTAAGAGAGTAGTGAAGTCTGGCCTTTTTTACCCAGAAGTGAGAGCTTGAAAATCATTTAGTCGGAGACCATAGACTCTGGAAGCTTGAAGGCTGAATTTGGCCCAGTATCATAGGCCATCATATCAGATAACAACACTCAAAAATTATGGATTTCCTTTTTTAAAAATCCAGATTTCTAGTTTCTAGCAACAGCAGCAACAACACCACCACACTGGGGTCTGGCTCCTCTGACCTGGAGGTTTCCTCCCTCTGGGCTGGAACTAAACCCAGGGGAGGCCAGGCTTCCCCAGGCAACTGATGTGAACAATCTTCCCACTGCAGAGGAGACAGCAGAACAAAACCAGCTCTTCACTCTTGCCAATCCTGAGAGTTGGACAAGGAACAGAATAAAATCTAGATGCCATTTTGAAATTCTACTTGTTTATCCATCTTACAACTGCTAAGAGCACAGGACAATCTCTCTTCTTAGCATAAATGGCCACATCTCTATCTGCATTCATATTTGAACAATATTCAAGCTTAAATGGTATTCAGAGTTTGGTCTGCTAGCAAGCCTCCACGGGTTTAAGTTCTTTGAGAGAAGAGAAGTCCTATGCCAGGCCCTCCTGCACCAACATCTCCCACCATCACAGTCCTACAGGATTGGGGACACGTAAGAATAACAGCTATGGACTGGATCTCTGAAGGAAAGAGATTATAAATTATAAAACAAATGTGGCATGACAAAGTTGTAGTAAAATCTTGTTAATTTCTCTTTAATATGTAAGTGACATGTTAAAAGTTTAAGAATTTATAAAGGAAACTCAAAGCATTGAGGTCAGGTCCTAAAATTTTCCAATTATATTACTATTTCACAAAATGGATTTCAGAGCCCAAGTTACTTCAGAAACTCCCTCCATTTATCTCACAGCCTACATTATATCAACCATTAATTTAGGAAATAATTATACAAGTAAGGAACGAGGCGCGGTGTCGCACGCCTATAATCCCAGTGGCTAGGGAGGCTGAGGCAGGAGGATCCCAAGTTTAAAGACAGCCTCAGTAAAAGCAAAGCGCTAAACAACTCAGTGAGACCCTGTCTCTAAATTTAAAAAATACAAAATTGGACTGGGAATGTGGCTTTGTGGTCAATGCCCCTGAGTTCAACCCAGGTATCCCACCCCTCCAAAAAATAGTAAGAAATGAAATATTTCTTCACCATAATTTTCATCATAATTCATTTTCCTGTTCGTTATGCAGTTAAAATCACTATTAGCTTTCATTTAGGAAAAAAATAGCCAACTTTCATTTCAGTGAACATAACTGAAACCATTTAAATGTAAAACTGAAATTGCTTTAAAGTCATTCATAAAGACAGAAACAAAAATCATAAGTATTCAGAATCTGAAACAAATTTATTTCATGAAGCAAAATGCACAGAATTAAATATTTTCCATAGCAGTAAAACATAATTTTCCTGAGGGAGTTTGGAAAATTTCCTCCAAAGTTCTGATTGATAAGTCTTTCCAAGAGAAAGACTGCTTTTTGAGGTAATAAATCGCCTACTGACATATTCTACACAAAGCTTCAGTGTTTAACACCAAGCTGCAGGGATACGAGTACAAAGACATCAATTATCCCAAAATAGATTGGGGCAGAGTCCAGTTCGGTTATTAGTTCTTTAAGCTGTGTCCACAGGGGACAGAGAGAAATAGAGATTTGGCAATCAGCTGGTTAATTTGATCACTGTAGACAACGGCACTGTATAATTTAGGTCGGAAACATACCCTGACCTGGTGTTCTTAATTTGGAACATTCATCAAATTAATCAAATAATTGCCAATTCTCAATTTCACTATACCCTGTAAACAGCGTCCCAGTAAGACAGAGGTTTTACTTACAATTATAAAACAAATGTGGCATTACATTATCTGGGCACATGTACCTTTTGGATGGTGTCTTATTTTCTCCAAAGTTCTTTAACACCATCTTCATCTTCAAGCCCTGAGCCTTCTTCCCCATATCCAGCCCCTCCCATCCAAGACCACCTTCCTCCTAGCCTACACAGAAAGGGGAGCTATCAGCTAGAAACCCCCTCTACTTCCTATCCCTAAACATACTCGACAGCACTCCGCAGGTGTGCCCCCTCAACTCTGCCCCAACAGGAGGGCTTTCTGTCTTTTTTTTTTTTTTTTTTTTACAAAACCAACCTCTAGAATATTCTCCAGGTCCTATCAAAATTTGTTCTCAGGAACTTGTTCCATTTTTTTTAAAAATTTTTTTTATCTTTGACCTTTCTCTTTGTACTGGGTCACTCAACTCAGCCTATAAACAAATGGACCCTCTCTCAGGTGAAGAAAGCAATGTTGTACACCAAGGTTAAAGTCAAAATAAGTAGTACCTTTCTGGAAAGTCATCTGATGGTAGGTACTAAAAAGCCTTTAAAAAGTTCAGACCTTTGAAAAACAAGAACAAAAAACTTTGGGTTTTTGACTCAATGAAATTTTTTTTTTTTACCAGGAATCAGTCCCAGGGAAATAGTGTAAGATACAGAGCAAGTTTAATTTTAAAGTTATTCCTTGCAGTATCATGATGGGGGAAAAATGAAAAAAAAAAAAAAAAACAAGTATCTAACAGACATTATGTCTTAATATTTCAGAAGAGTTTTTAATGTTGGGAGGAAATATCATCAAGTGAGAGAGTCATAAAATGAACTGGTCCGTAATATCTAACAGGTGGGACCATACCTGTGCCACGCAGGCTGAGGGGAGACCTCTGCAAATGACACTCACTGCTCTCACTCATCATGACAGTGTGTCTGTCTCAGACACTGCCCTGTCCTTCTGTACCAACAGTGTGCACATAGCAGACAACTAATAAATCTTTGCTGAATGAATGAATGAGGAGTTTTATTTCTGTCTAATTAAATAACTCCATATGGAGAAATACCCAGGGAGCCGTGAGAAAGAAAGGGGTCTAGCCAATTAGACCAGCCAAATCAACCCAGGCAATTAATTTGGGGACAGATGCTAGAGCCAAATCTTCTACATGCAAAAGCAGAGCCTACACTCACTCTTTTGGTTTGAAACCAGTCAAAATGCAAAGAAAAGACTAGAAGGAATAGTAAAAAAAAAAAAAAAAAAAAAAAAGCCAGTGTGTCAGATTAGGGTAGTAGGGTTACAAATGATCTTTGTGCTTTTTAAGACTTTCCTATAATGCCCCAGTTTCCTAAAATGAATATATACTCTACCTATAATTTGAAAGGAAATTAAAAATAAGTCCCTATCTTGACTCTACATCCCTGTCACCATTGTGACTTTTCCATTTACAACCAAGCCTCTTGAAAGTATCCTCTTGCATACTTTCTCACCCTCGGAGTCACCTCTTCACACACCACTGTACTAACATAGGCATTGCCAGGGTCACCAAAGACCTTAGAGTGGTTAAATCCAGAGGTTAACCCTCTGTCCTCATCTTGCTGGACATTTTGCCAGCAGGTGACACTGTGAACCCTACATCATCTGATAGAAACCCATTCCTCTTTTGAAAAAGGACAATAATCTTATTCCTTATCTTTTACTTTTATCCCTCCCACACACCACTAAATGACAGTCATTGTTAGGAAGGTACTCTTCTCAGATATCAGATATCAACACTCAAAAATTATGGATTTCCTTTTTAAAAAATCCAGATTTCTAGTTTCTAGCAACAACAGCAGCAACACCATCACACTGGGGTCTGGCTCCTCTGACCTGGAGGTTTCCTCCCTCTGGGTGGGAGCTAAACCCAGGGGAGGCCAGGCTAGAGATCACGTAGGAGACCTCACCACAACCTTACATCAATCACCTTGTGTTCTGTGAAGTTACTTCTCAAGGTTACTCTATGCTCCCGCATCATATATATAACCACCAACTGTGTGTCCCACAAAACCCTCAAATGTCAACGTCTAACAATGAAAGCATCTCTTCTGCCTATAGCCCGGATGTCCCTCAGGGTTGTATCAAGCCAAACCTCGTGTCCTTTAAGATCCCATGCAGGGCTGGGGATGTGGCTCAAGCGGTAGTGCGCTCGTCTGGCATGCGTGCGGCCCGGGTTCGATCCTCAGCACCACATACAAAGATGTTGTGTCAGCTGAAAACTAGAAAATAAATATTAAAATTCTTTCTCTCCTAAAATAAATATTAAAATTAAAAAAAAAAAAAAGATCCCATGCATACTCTTCCTTATGCTCTAACACACACAAATAGTCCCTAAAGCTGTCAAGTGTTTCCTAAGTGAACTTTCTCTTCAGTGTTTCTCATTCATTCCTTCATTCTGCATTCCTTATGTCCCTGTGGGTAAAAATGCAGTAGGCCCCTCTCTGCCCTCAGGGTTCCATTCCTAGTGAGAGAAACAGGCTCCTCAGTCACCATGGTGCAATGATGAGAATGGATTTGTTACTGTGGGAATAAAGTACAGCTGATCAATCAGGAATTTTTCAGTAAATGATTTCTGAAGATAAAGGTCTGAGATTCAGGTGATGGTGATGGGATGAAAATGAAAAGATGAGGCCTTCAGATCGTCTGGATGATACTGGGGAAGTGGTCAAGGACACTCCCTAGTTTCTCCCTGGTTTCTGGTTTGGTGATGAGATGAATGGCCATAATCCTCCACCACCATCACTACTGCTTGAGTCAAAGAATGTAAGAGCAAAAGAAGCTTCAGGAAGTAATGGATATTTCAATTCAGAGCAAAGCAAGTGCTAGACATCCCTGAGAAACCCAGGGTCTATACCTGTTCACATTTTTCATTTGCTGAATAAAAAAAGTACAAAGCCAAATAGTATGCAGAATAGTCTGCTATTTGTGTTAGAAAGAGGGAAATAGAATTTGTTTTCCTATTTGTTATTAAGTACAAATAAACTTGAATTTTCTAGCAATGTATAAAGAATCCCTGGGAGGATATATAAGAGGGCTGAGGAGCTAGTTCAGTGGTAGAATGCCTGCCTTGCACACGAAAGGTCCTGGGTTCCATCCCTACGTGCCCCCCCCAAAAGAAACTAAGGGCTCAGGCAAATGAGGAAAAGTGAGAGACAAAGACAGGAAACAGAATGCTCTCTGGTTATATAGCTTAGTGGCAAAGCATGTGTCTAGCAGGCATCAGGCCCTGGGGTCCATCTTCAGTACCACAAAAAAAATTTTTAAAACAAGGAAATTGTTTTAAAACAAGGAAATTCCTCTCTATGCTGGGTTTCACCTTAGCTATTCAAGAAATGCATTAAGGGGAATAATGGATAAAAAGTCTCACAAAGTAAAGACTAGAAGGAAAAGGTCAATAAGGAGCTTCCCAGTAACTAAGTGGAGGCCATGAGTGTGAAGCACAGGAGAGAAAAGCAGGGGGTTGGTGCAGGAGGTGCAGTACAAGGGTGCACAGAGGCAGAGGCTGGGGACAGAGCACTCTGAGAAGAGTTGATGGGATGGGAGAGATCAGAAGTTAAAAGGAGGGTGCCTGGCTTGGGGCAGGGCCCCCTGTGCAGCACCCCTACACCTTCTCACCCTCCCCCCAATCTCACCTTTATGGAGTCATGTCAAAGACTTTTTGAAACTGAATATTTGCCTACACCAAAGAAAGTTCACCCAAGAATCAAGAATGGAGTGAGAATAATACTCTGTGTAGGAAAGAAAGCATAAATGGCCCCGTCCTGACATAAGCATCCCTACCCCAACGCCACATTGATCACAGTCACCCTTCTGCCTCTGTCAGGATCTTTTCCCTGGAACCAGAGGACCACCAAAGGTTAAGAGTTAATGGGGAAAAAATAAAAGCGATTTAAAAAAAAAAAAGTTAATGGGAAATTTGAGATCATCTCACCCAGTCCTCTCATTTTTCAGAGTTTCTCAAAGTCCTTATAGCTTTAAACTGTAGGACTCTGAAAATTTGTGATTCTATAAATTAAGAGTTGAGTTTTAGAAGGGTTTTGACAGCATCTGCATGAAAGGAAGAGTTTAAATAAAAAGCCTCCTAAAAGCTGCTGGTTTCAGGTCTCAATATTATTTCCATAATACCATGTAACAATAGAGTTACAGGGTCAAAAGGTGAGAACATTTAAGATTTTAGTAGCTATTGGCAAGGGCCCTCCAAAAATGTTCTAACAATTTACAAAGCTAAAGGCAAGTTCTTATCTGATCTCATCTGATCTGTGCAAGGGAGGAAATAAAAGAATGTGAGGTTAATTTAATACCTAGCAAGCAAAACCAAAAGTGTACAAAAGTTGTAAACAAGGACTGGGGGGATATGGTGCAGTGATAGAGTACTTGCCTGGCATGCATGAGGCCTTGGGTTCTATACTGAAAACAAACAAACAAACAAAAAATTGTAAACATACATAACCACCCACTTCACATGTTTCTATACTCAACCCAAGAGACATATGTCCATGTGTCCAGCAAAGATGACGAGTATCCCAAAATATTTTTAGGATAAGCAAGAGAAGGGTATATAAAAAGCTGAACTTCACAATTATTAGAAGCAACCATTGGGAGTAAGATCTTAGAGATAAAAAGCACAGGGGCTGGGGATGTGGCTCAAGCAGTAGCACGCTCACGTGGCATGCGTGTGGCCCGGGTTCGATCCTCAGCACCACATACAAACAAAGATGCTTTGTCCGCCGAAAACTAAAAATTAATATTAAAAAAAGGCACAAAAAATGTATTATCTAACCTGCATATATGCCTAAAAAATCATATATACCTAAAAATATACAAATAAAGAATATCATCAAAGAATAGTGTATAAATTTTTTAAATGGGTATTTTTTTAACTTTTTTCACCAGGGGATTGATTAAATACATTTTTGGTAATGGCCTGCAGGCATCAAAAAGCTGGTAGCATCAAGGAAAAATGGTTCTGATTGATTGTCCAAAAACTCAAGTGACAAGCTGGGTGCCATGGCACACACCTGTAATCCCAGCCATTCAGGAGGCTGAGTTAGGAGGATTTCCAGGTTGAGGCCAGCCTTGGCAACTTAGTGAGGCCCTTAGCAACTTACAGAGACCCTGTCTCAAAGTGAAAAATAAAGAGGACTAGGATGTGGCTCAGTGGTAAAACACCCCTGGGTTCAATCCCCAGTGTGAAAGAAAGGAAAGAAAGAAAAAGAAAAAAAAAAGGAAAGAAGGAAGGAGGGAAGGAAAGAAAGAAGGAGGGAGGGAGGGAAAGAAGGAAGGAAGGAAAGAAAAGCAAGTGACAGAATACTGTGGAGTGTAACCCCCACTTGTTCTACTCATTTGCCTATAAATATGATTGTGCAAGTGTGTTTGTGTGTGCACACCTACATGACTACAAAGAAAAAGACCTAGAGTGACACACACCAAATTACTGTGACCTCTGCAGACGGTGGCAGGAATGGAGAAGGGAAGTGGCATTGAGGGGCTTTTATGTTTTAACTCTATATATTTATGTCACCTTTTGCATATAATGTACTTATATAAATACTTTATAACTGACTCTGTCTTGCTTTTGTGATTACAAGTACCGAGGAAGCACTTGCTTTCTCTGGGGACATGGGCCAAAGATTCACAACAGCACCATCAGGTCAGCAGCAAGTGCTGGTGATTAAAATGTGCTTCCAGCCACCATTGATCGTATAATCTAGCTCTCAATGGGATTCGAATATACCGCAGCATGACTCAATTCCATTTTATAGGATATAATTTCACCCTAAGCCAGGAATCCAGGCCCCCCCTAGATAAAGGATCTTTATTAGGCATCTGCGTTGAGTGCCTGTGCCATGAAGCAGCGGTTGCACTAGAATTAGTGAGAGATGAGGAAGCATTTTTAAAGTATATATTGATTTCAAATGGCAGAATATTTTCCCTGTGGAAAAGAACAATATAAATCATAGCACTGTATACAGTGGAAATTATCTCTCTTCAAATGCTTATTCAGAAAACTCTCTCAGGCTGAAAGCCTCCCCCACCAAGGCTCGCCAACGCCTCTGCTTCCCCATGTCTTCTGGAACTTGTCAGCTGCTAGCAGCAGCTCCAAGTGCAGGACCCAGAAGTGGTCACCTAAAACTAGGATCCAACACACCACAGCATGGAGCGTGTCAGGAAAGACTAGACAAGCCACCAGCCCAAATCTCACCTCAGAAATCCAAAAAAAGCTCTGAACTAAAAGGATTTTCATAGCACATTTGTGCCCCAAGCTGACTAGACCTGAATTCAAGCATTTAAAAACTTGATCCAGCTGGGTGTGGTGGCACACACCTGTAATCTCAGCGGCTCGGGAGGCTGAGACAGGAGGATCCCAAATTCAAAGCCAGCCTCAGCAAAAGTGAGGCACTAAGCAACTTAGTGAGATCCTGTCTCTAAATAAAATACAAAATCCATCTAGGGATGTGGCTCAGTGGTTGAGTGCCCCTGAGTTCAATCCCTGGTACCAAAAACACAAAACAAAAAACACCTTGATCTAGTGGTACACACATGTAGTTCCAGCTACTAGGCAGGCTGAAGGGGAGGATCCCTGATTGAGATCCCATCTCAAAACAGAATCAAAGCAAAACAATCTGGTCCAAATTATGAGAAGCTATTTATAAGATTTATTTATTTCCTATATTTTGAATATTAAGGATGTTTACAGAGATTAATGTGTCCATGTGACAAAATATTAATCATCTTGACTCTGAGGATATTATATTAACTCAGAATATTCACTGTACTACTTTCCAACACACACACACACACACACACACATGCTGCCTGTAATCCTAACTACTTAGGAGACTGAGCCAAGAGAATGATAAGTTCAAGGCCAGTCTTTGCTGGTTAGTGACACCTTTTCTCAAAAAAATAAAAATAAGTGGACTGGGGCTATATTGCTCAGTGGTGAAGTGCTTGCCTAGCATGCACAAGACCTTGGGTTCCATCTTGAGAACTATGAAAGACAGGAAAGAAGGAAGGAAAGACACATGACTTCGAAAACATATCTGGCCTTGGGCTGGGGATATAGTTCAGTTGATAGATTTCTTGCCTTGTATGCATAAGGCCCTAGTTCAATCCCCAGTATCACCAAAAAAAAAAAAAAAAAATCTGGCCTAATGGAGTCTTGTATTATCCTATGATCAATGAAGGTGTCAAAGAAATCAATGTCAATTTCTTCCAATAACCAGGAGCAGTAATGTAGCTCTAGAACGCGCACACACACAAAATCATATAACCTTTTTGAACAATTTCATCAAATATCACATATTCTCACTTATATGTGGAAGTTAAATGTTGATTTCAAAAAAGTAAAGAATAAAATAGTGATTCTGAGAAGGGAGTGGGAAGGCAGGGGTAGAGAGAACATGGCTAACAGGTGCAAGGTACAGCTAGTTATATAGTAGGAGGAACTTCCATTATAGATAACTATGGTTAACAACAATTAATTGAATATTTCAAAGTAGCTAGTAGAAAGGGTTTTGAATGTTCCCAACACAAAGCAATGATAAATGTTTGAGGTGATGGATATACCAATTCCCTGATCCGATCAACATGCATTGCATACATGTACTGAAATGTCACACTGTACCCATAAGTGTGTACAATTACTATGTGTCAGTTAAAAATCAAAAAATATATTTTAAAAAAACTGACAGCCAAAGGAGGAATACACACACACACACACACACACACTCACACACACACAAAGTCTCATTACCTAGAGAAATAAAGTGAGTTGCGAGGAATAAAGAGAAGCAAATGGAACTATGCCCATGTTAAAGAGATTAGTAAGTGAGAGATGCTATTTACTGCTCAATTAAGAGAAATTTCCCTACACTTGCTCAATAAAATTTCATTCTAAGAAGAACATTCTATTCATGATATAGAAAACAAATATAACTTA
Source organism: Marmota flaviventris (assembly GCF_047511675.1). Taxonomy (NCBI): domain Eukaryota; kingdom Metazoa; phylum Chordata; class Mammalia; order Rodentia; family Sciuridae; genus Marmota; species Marmota flaviventris. The sequence goes on from NC_092505.1 coordinate 85,338,743, forward strand.
AATATATTTCAGGGAAGTTTTCAGAGCTTGGCTAGATGGTGTACCCATAGAATCAACTACAGTAGCCTTCATTACTGGATTTTCAAAGATTTTCCCAGGGAACAACATAAGATTATGTTCATTTAGAAGAATTTGAAAACATTTCTTTGGGAAGTATATTTAAATCAAAAGATTTGAATAAGCACTTCACCACAGATTGCATGTTATTGGCTACTAAGTGCATGAAAAGCTACTAAATATCATTAGTTATTAGGGAAATGCAAATTTAAATAACAAGGTGATACTACTACACAACGACTAGAAGACCTATAAATAAAAAGGCTCACAGTGGAGTCAAGATGGCGGAGTAGAGGAAAGCTGCATTCCCAGTTGCTCTGTGACTCATGATTCAAAGCAATGGGACTACTGCTTCAGCAGTATGAGAGAGAATACAGCCAGTGGTCAGTCATGGGCCCAGCAAGTCCCATGGGTATGCCTACGAAGGCACCTGGTTAACCACTAAGACACTACAAAGGGCCATAGAGAGCTGAACACCAGCAGCCAACATCAGAGGATCCACAACTTCAACTGCATTCACCATAAACTGGGCAGGATCATCCTCAAGGCCCAGAATGAGGGTCACTGGTCAAGCTGTATTCCAGAATGGGGAAAGAATGGGGACCACAAATTTACTCAATTTCAGGACAGCAGGGATGGGAAGATGGGAGAGTACCATGCTGTGGCCTACACTCTGGAGATTAGTGACACCAGAAGATCCCAAGGAGCTCAACTGTCAAAAGACAAGACCATCATCCTGGAGCAGCTACAGAAGATCTCCCTGCCTCTCTACAACATCTTCTCTGCCCTCACTCTCCTCCCATGATCCTGGCCAGTGATTTTCTCTGGAATCAGAAGCTGATCAAGTCCTCATGTGAACAATCTAATAATCCTGGGAGGAATGCTTTCCCATGCCTCTATATTTGTCTTTGGCCTCAATGGCTCATCTGTCTCAGAAAAGATCTTAGAAACACTTTGCATTGTAAGTCATTCAGCATATGCCAATAGTTTATGACATAAAGGTCTCTTGGTGACCTCAGTCAAACAACACAGATGCAAACTTAAGAATGCATGAAAATACATGGATAGGTAGGAAACAACCCATTGAGCACTTCTACAACTCAACAGTGAAATGTGGTATCCCTTTCAGACCAAAATGAGCATAAACATTGGCTGGACAATTAAAGTAAGGCATGCTGGACCCCTGAGAAATGACTGCATAGTCCAGAGAAGGAAGTATGGAGATTTACCCAGAAACTCATCAGCAACTGTGTTATGGTCAGGGCCATTTAAGCTACCTGTGTGATCTTCACAGAATGTGATGAGAGATGTTTGTATGTCTGACCTTGTGTCACTTAGGAAACCTGTAGCATGATTTCCTCTTTCAGTGGTATTTCTCAACTATTTTTTTTCAATTATTGCTCCCCTTAGGAGCCTTTTTAAAACACTTTTTCCTAATCAGCCCTTCTATGAAATTTTAATACCAGATACATCCTCTGTGTATGTATCTATTTATGTATTATATGTAGAACTATGTTTCCCACATAGAAGATTGACATTTTCAACTTTGGAGGGAAAAAAAAAGCCTCAGTTTCTCCACATTCTTACCAAGCACGGGTAAGAATGTGGAGAAACCGGAACTCACATATGTGGCTGGTGGGAATGTAAAATAAAACAACCACTTTGAAAGACAGACAATTTTGTTTTGTATTTAAACATGTACTTATCATAAGACCCAGTAATGTCACTCCTAGTTATCTACCCAAGAGAAATAAAAAATATATGTCCATACTAAAATTTGTATACAAATGTTCATAACATCATTATTCATAATAGGCAATCATTGAAAATAGCCCTAAACTAGAATGATTAAAATGAATGAGCAGAATATGGTACATCTATGCAGTGGAACACATCTCCTCAATAACTGCTACATCACTGTGGTTGAACTAAAAAAATATTTTTTGTCAAGTAAAAGAAGCCTGACCCAAAAGACTGCATAATTTAAGCCCATTTAAAAATGAAATTTCTACATTTGACAAAGCTATAGGGAAAGCAATTCTATCCATAGTTGTCTGGAGCTGGGGTGGGTGTGGGAAGATATTGCAAACAGGTACAAGGAAATTTCTTGTGGTAACAGAAATGCTCTAAAACTGGATTATGGCAATAGTTACATAAGTACATAAATTTGTTAGAAGTCATCAGAGTGTTAGAAAAAAAATCACTTGTTCTGGTGCTGGGGATTGAACCCAGGAACTCATGCATGCTAAGGACATACTTTACTGGTGAGCTACAGCCCCAGCAAAAATCACTTACTTTGATCATATTTGATACGCTCTCTTTTGAAAAGCATATATATCGCTGGGTGTACAAAATGTGGTGGCACAAACCTGTAATCCCATCATCTCAGGAGGCTAAGGAAGGAGGATCACAAGTTCAAACCAACCTTAGCCATTTAGTGAGGCACTAAGCAACTTGGTGAGACCCTGTCTCAAAATAATAAAAATTAAAAAAAAAAAAAAAATAAGCACCTTTGAGTTCAATCCCAGGTATCCCTCTCCCTCCCCCCAAAAGCATATACATTAAGTTATAATATGCTTGGACTAGGGGGTTGCTCAGCAGTAAAGCATATGCTTAGCATGCTTTAGGTTCAATCCCTTGCACCGAAAAGGAGGTGGAGAAGAAGTTGTTTTAGGAAGTATGAGCCAAGGTAACCTCAGGTCAAATATTACTGAGTGGCTAAAACTGAATTCATATTTTAAAACCATCCTGTGAGGCTGGGCCTGTGGCTCAGTGGCATAGTACTTGACTTGCATGTGCAAGGCCCTGGGTTCAACCCCCACCACAGAAAGAGAAAGAAAAAGAGGGGGGGAATAAAGAAAAGCATCCTGTCTGTGTTCATTGCAGCACTGTTTGCCATTTCAAACTTGAAAGAGCCTAATGTTCATCAACAGGGTGATGGTTACACAAGGTAAACGCATTCATATTATGAAAACACTATGCAGATGCAGCTATAAAAAGACTGAAAAGATCACCAAGATGCGTTGTCAAGTGGAAAAACAGCAAAGTCACAGAACAATATTGAACAGTATAATTTAAATCTCACACATATACTAAACCACAAAAGGCTTACCCTGGGGAAGGTTGAGAGAATGTGAGTAGAAGGAGACTTTTATTTTTTAATATATTCTTTAGTGTTTGAATTTTTCACAACAACCATGGACTACTTTTGCAGGTTAAACACAATGTTTAAGCACTCTTCCCAACCCTTGACTAAATATCAGTTCTCAGCAATCCCTGCTGCTAAGGAAGCCATGTTTTCCTTCAAAACACACTAGAAAAAAATTACTTCAAGCATGTTAGAAGAAGACATATAATAGCCTTCCCTATCAGCCAGCAGTTGGATATCCTTGTAGCTTACAGCAATGGTAATAATAACAATAATATCCTTTATGTACATAGTTTCCTTCTATAGCAACCTTATGAGGTCATGTCGCCACCCCTATTTTGGAGGGGACAATGAAACTGGAGAGGTCAAGTTACCTACCAAAGGCCACCCAGGTAGGCAGGTTGGGAGTGAGGCCTATAATTTTAAATCTGGTATTCTTATTCAGCTGCCTGCTTCATCAAATATAATGATAAACATAATGATGACCCTGAGGCACTATAAGATCCTAAAGGTCTTTTGAATCATCAAAGAAAGATTTAATTATATTTAGTGCAGTTTAAATTTTACCCACATTTTATTTTGCTATAATCTCTAGTAAAGTGTTCGGCCTTGTCTAGCACACATGGTTACCCTTGTTAACAGTATTTGGTTAACCACATGCCTCTGGCCAGGCTGCAATGTGGGGAACTTATTCCAAGTTGACCCCTTCATAATTTAAGAGTCTTTACTTCCCTCTGACAGAGAAGATGGCTCTCGGCCTGCCTCCCCTCAGCCCTCACCCCAGAAAGCCTCAATTCTCTTTTCCCCAAAGATCCAGTTGACCCCAGCCTTCCCATAGCCTGAGGGCAGAAAGGTCAGGAGGAGGTCTCCTGGTCACCATGCCCTCACCCTGACTAGGCCTTCCCACAGCCTGTAAGGGAGAATACTCATAATGAAGAGCAAGTAGGTGAGGCAGTGAAAGCAAGTCTGAGCTTAGGTGGAAGGCCTGTAGCCACATTGCTTTAAGGAAGAGCAAATGGAGTCCTTTAAACCTGGGGATGGGCTTCTACATGATGACATCAGATTATCCCAGCAAGAGGAATGCAGTTTGGGAGTGAATCTGTTTGGCAACACTGTTAAAAACAGATCTGAGTTTTAAACAAAGAGACTTTCCATAAAGCTCCAGAACTGGGAATCAAGCTGTTCATACTGTAAACAGACAGAATCCTGCGTAGTGAATGCCATTTTGAAAAAAACAGAGAGGGGTTCAAATCTCAGCATGGACTCTTGCTAGTTGAGTTGATTTGATATGGTACTTAAGCTCTATACCTTCACTTTCTTGTCTATAAAATCAAGGTAGGAATACCTTGATACCACTCTACCTTAATAGTGTGATTAAAACATAACCTATGTAAATTGCCTACTATCACTCCTGTCATATAATAGAAATTTACTAAAAGACATTTTTTTTTTTACTAACTAGCTGTCATCCTGGTTATATTATAAACATGAGGAAACAAAACAGATGATTCTCAAGACACTGCTAGGTTTAAAACTTTGTGAATCAGTTATTAAAATGATTGAGCCAGGAGTATAACTTGATTTACCATGCTACCACAGGTTAGTCCTTCATTTAGGAACTTTGGGATCCATTTCCAGGTCTCTAAGCTACCTCTAAAACAGACCCCAGATTGCTATGTTGGCAAATCATGACCCAGGTACGGGCCAGGTATCCACTATATATATGTGATAAAGTTTTACTCAGCCATAAAGAAGAATGAAGTAATGGTATTTGAAATAAATGGATAGAAATGGAGAAAATCATGCTAAATGAAATAAGCCAGATTCAGAAAATCAAGATCTGAATGTATTCTTTCATATATGGAAGCTAGGGCAAAATAAGGGCAAGAAAACAGAGGAGAAGGGGTGTGGAATATCATAAAGACACAAGGAAGATTTGTGGAGTAGAAGGAGGAGAACTAGAGGAAGGCAGGTAAGAAGGGAAAGGGTAGGAATATGGGGTGAATTTAACAAAATCATCTTACATACACATATAAATGTACCAAAAAGAATTTTCACCTTTATGTATATGTAGAAAATATCAATCAAAATTAAATAAATAAAGGAGTGAAAGGGAGATCAATAGAGGAGAGGAGAGACAATATGGAGAGGCAGGAGGGGAGAGAAAAGAAGACGGGGAGAAGGGTCTTGAAATCAAATTCCTTGCATGTATTATTTTGTCAAAATGAACCCAAATACCATGTATAATCATAATGCTCCATAGCAAAAAAAAATGAAAAAAAATAAAAGATTTACTTCCTCTCTGACCCTGGTTTTCTGCATATGATCATCAATCAATGGAAGAAAAAGGGTTGAAACTGTAAAGTGGGATGTAAAGTACAAGTGGGAGATTATGTCCCTGGAGCAGCTGAGTGAAGGGCAATATCCTCCCGATACCTGCAACCCACATGGGCTCTCCTGAAATGGGGCAGGACCAGGGAATCCAGGTGACAGGCCACACTCATCTGAAAGCCTTGACCTCACAGGGAGGCACAGTCTTATGCTGGGTGATCTCAGGACACTGCCAGGAGAATACAACCAAGAGGCTCCTATGGATTGTATTTTTTAAATTAATAAGAAGAGTAGGAAAGTAGTTGAAATTGGTATTAATGCCCAGCATAATGGCACAGGCCGGTAATCCCAGGCATTTGGGAGGATGAAGCAAGAGGAACCCAAATTTGAGGCTAGCCTCAGCAATTTCAGGAGACTCTAAGTACCTTAGTGAGATCCTGCCTCAAAATAAAAAATAAAAAGGGCTAGGAATGTATCTCAGTGGTTAAGCACCCCTGGGTTCAATCCCAAGTGCCAATAAATAAATAGATAAATAGATAAGTAAAAACTTAAATTGTTATTAACAGTTAAACTGGTTGCCTGGAATCCCCTGAAGCCCATTTAGGCACCATTGTTAGTGGGTATAATAAAGTTGGGGTGAGAGTAGTGGCATTTTGTTAAAATAATAATAATTTTAGTACTATAGAATCACTTATACTCCCCCACTTTGGTACTGGGGGTTGGGGATTGAATTTAGAGGTGCTTTTGCCACTGAGCCACATCCCCAGCCCTTTTTATTTTTTTTATTTCCAGACTGAGTCTCACTAAGTTGCTTGGGACCTTGCTTAAGTTGCTGAGGCTGGCTTTGAATTCATCATCCTCCTGCCTCGGCCTCCTGAACCACTGGAATTACAGGTATGCACCACCACACCTGGAAGAATCAAATATGACATCTTGGACCAAACATGAAGCCAAAATCCCCAAATATTAAATGACATCTCTAATATTTGTTTGTTAAAACTCGAGCTGTAGAAGCATGGCCAAGCAGCAAGTGCCACTGGAGGCCACAATTCTACAATAGGGGGGCACACTTTTATCCACATGCTAGTTTGGCAAAGCATTGGTGAGTTCATGGTGCACTGAGAGCCAGCATGGATAAGCCAGGGGACACTTTCAGGGCAGGGCTGTGTGGTTGCCTCTGAGGCTGCCTGCCTAGGAGCAGACTATCAAGCCACGTGCCTGACCACTATTTCCCACACCTGCACTTGGTGCTTATAATTCTTAACCAAAAAGCAGAGATAGCATTGGGAGAAAATTGTTTTCATTGCAGAGTAAACACCTTTCTTTGGGGTTGAGCAGAAAAATAGAATTAGCCTGCCTAGAATATTAATTTTAAATGCATTTATATTGATCTTTATTTTTCAAGAGAGCCTGTGTGGGTATATGAAATTTTTGTTAACCAAGCCATTATTTTGCATCTTCCCTTTTATAGCAGATCTGTATACAAGTTGAGCATCCCTAATGCAAAAATCTAAAATCTGGAATGCTCCAAAATCAGAAACTTTTTGTGTGCCAACAAAAACAAGAAGTAGAAAAATTCCACACCTGACTGTATGTGATATGTCAAAGTCAAAATGCAGGCATATTAAAAAATTGTATATAATTACCTTCAACCTATGTTTACAAGGTGTATATGAAGCAAAATGTATTTCATATTTAGACATAAATCCCATTCCATGATACCTCATGTATTTTCATATATATGAAAATATTCCAAATTAAAAAAAAATCTGAAATCCCAAACACTCCTCATCCCAAGCATTTCAGATGAGGGATACTTTATAATAAGCTAGAGCCCAAAGTGAATCAAGTAGAAATATTCATCTTAGTATAGAAGAATAGCCACATTGATAGAATAATTTACTAACTAGTGTCTTGATACCTCAGAAGGTCATTCTCTTTAAGGAAACAGTGTCACACTAGATATAACTCTTGCTTCAAATCCAAACACTTACCTTTGAACTTCAAATTTTCAATCTGTAGCTGATGGCCTTTAGTTTTTCTCTCTCCTCCAAGGCCCAGGGATGATTTTCCTTGGGGTGGCCATCTTGAGGGAACATGGTGACCATGAGGTAGGTATGAGGGGGCTGGGGGTTTCTCTGAGTCCTTCCAAGTAGTTGTAGTCAGTCCTCTCATAACAAATTCTAGGAAGCTGTAGGTGACACTAAAAAAAAAAAAAAAAAAAAAAAAAGCAAAGTAAGCACAATTGGTTATAATACATCGGATACTGCAGGTGCTCAACAGGGTTGCCAGAATCAAGGTGAGCCTCAGCCCTCAAGCAAGACCCTAGGCCTCAGTGTTTCACCCTTTAACTACACAGATTTTACCTCTTTAAGGCTCAATTAAAGTGGCTTTAAGCTCCATCTAACCACCTTCCCAGAAATCCCTCTTTCCTCTGAATTATCAGTGCTCTTCTTGTGGGTACTATTTTTAAATGCCATTGCCCTGTATTGTTGGTCATTCTGTCCCATCTTTTCACATGAGTTATTCCTTCTTTAAAATTAGAACTTTTTCTTTTGAGTCTGAAAAATCCCCACAGCCCTCAGAGCAGCAGTTCCTGAGGTTTGGGAAGAACTCAGAGCTCCGCAGGGGAGCGCTGACCTGCTCCTGACCTCCTTGGCCCTGTTTGACAGCTGCCTGCATTTCCTTGTCCTAGGTTTCTTCATCTCCATCCCCTAACAACTCTTCCCATCCAACAGGGAAACACATTTTCCCTCCCAGTGCCCAAATCTCAAATGGTCACAAATATCTCAAGTGATATTTGTTTGGGTTTTATTTGGGGGTGGAGTGTTTTTTAAATTTGTTTTTCAGTTTTACTTCAAAACCCTCCCTCTTACTCACAAGGCACACCCCCACTCCCTCAGACAACAGGGCCCAGACAGGTTCAGATGCCTGTCCTGGGAAACACCACCTCTTTCTATTTTAGTTACTGCTACTGAGACTGCAGTGTCAAACTCTTACTTTGGATGGATTTTTTTCTCTCAGGAATTTGACTTTCATCAGCAGTGCCCCAAGCCCAGTCCATCAGTTACAACCGTCAAGATCTGAATCCCAACTGCCAAGAGCATTCAAATTCTTTCCCAGGGTGCTTCTGGGCACCAGGCCAATTGGATGGTGAGATGTCAGTTTCGTGGAGCTGCGACCTTTCTCTGGCAGTTATATATAGTTACAGGAGAGTTTTTCACCTGAAGCACACAGAAGATGGAAGACCCCATGGGGGGAGGACTTAATCCTCCAGCCAATGAATTAGAATCTTGGTGATGACAGCCCAAAGCTTCTGCCCAAGAAATGGAGAAATACCTGGGAAATTAGGGTAGATATCTTTTCAGGGGCAGAGAGGGGGTGCTAAAAGTTATGTCATAGAGGGCAACACTTGGCAGAATACATTTTTAAAAAATGAGGTCTCCCTCTTTTAAAAACTTTGATTCAGTACTGAAGAGCTCTGAACAGGTGTCTCCAGGGATTGTTGGCATTTGTATTGCTGGTCCCTGTCGGCCTTTGGAAGCCACTGTCAACTCTAGCAATTTATGTTATTTCCTGCCACCCACTTCTCACAGGTTGCCTCGAACCGCTTGGATTTCCCCCAAGTGATGGACTGAAAGTTCTAACAATAACCAGTCTCCCATATTTTATTGCCAAATAATTCCTTCTTGTTGGCTTTGTAATCATCATGTATATAAAAAAAGAATCTGTATTGTTCTGTTGGGCTCTTTTGAGATTCCTAGTATCTCATTACATCAGGGGAGGGTTTGTTTCCTCAAGGTAAAAAAAAAAAAAAAACAGAAACCCACATATTACTGGCCTTTTTATTTAGCTGTCACAATACCAGCAGTGGGAGAGTCACTATGCAGAGGAAACAATGGTAACACGGATCACTTCGCTTTAAAATGTGGGACCTAATTATTGTTTTTAGGGGCAGTTAATGAGTGGTACTTAGGTGATTAAACACATTGGGGTTCGGAAGACCAGTGGGTGAGGAGCAAGCCACCATCTTTAGTAATAGTATGGAGAGAGAAAGTCTGAGGACTGCCTCTGCCTCAGGAGTCCGTCCCACCCCACCCACAGTGCTTCTGGTGAGCTTTAACAATGGGCTGAAGATGCCTGGGAAGCCACCCAACCAATAGAGCCCATTCACAAAGGACATCCTGAGTTTGCTGTGCATCCTCACAGATTCAGCTTAGCAGCCACTGAGAACAAAAAGGACTCAAGGGTATTTACAGCTGATGATGCAAACAAAAGGGCCCTGAGAATACCAAAGTTCATGATCACCTGTCAGGTATCCTGCCAGATACCCTGGATAAAGATAGTAACCCTTGCCAGCCCTCAGGGCACTCCACCTTGCAGCCAAGATAGACCCATATAAACTTAATTGAAAAGCCAACTAACTGTTAAAACAGAGGTTTGAGCAAAAATTACTCCCAAGCGCAAAGATGGGAAGAAGCACTTCTGCCTAGTTTGGAAACACTGAAGGGGGGAACAGGAAGAAAAGGCTCCATAAAGGAAGGAGCATTTGACCTGAGCTTTAAGGAGGAGGAGAAGTTTGGCAAATAAGGAAGAAAATAGAGACTCTAGCTGAGGAGACCCAAACAATAGCAATGAGGATTAGAGCATGTCAGCAACCAGGGGCAAATCTGTAACACAGTTTCAACCTGACCTGTATCTACAACACAGTCTGTGTCCATGCTTTCTTTACAGTTGAGTTGCTGTAAAAATAATACATGTTCAACACCCTTCTCCAGTACAGCTAGAGCTTGTAAATCAAGTTTGCACTGCATGAAAACTCCCTGTTCCCCAACTCTATGACATAAATCGTTCCCTCAAGAAGTGGACATCTATTTAAAGAGCAACTTTGGAAAACGTGAATGATAAGTGAAGTGAAAGTACTTCAAAAATGGCTGTGCTTTCTAACTGTATTTAGCAGGTGCCCTCAGACATTATTTCGCTGACTTTACCTGCACAGTCTTAAGCACTGGAGCTGCAAAGATGAATTAAATGTGGCCTCTCCTTTGTAGGAGCCCACAAATGAGGATAGAAACTACAATGGTTAGAAATCAAAGTAGGCATTTATTTTGTGGATCCCAAAGGACTGGAGCTAGTTAATGACAATGTTTATACCAGTCTGGGCAAAAGGAGCAAACATACCTTTAACCTTAATCCTTCGTATTTGGCACTCATCTTCTACAATTGCTTTCTGCTACTGTACAATTTTAGAATGACATAGAATCTTCACATCTCACCTGAAAGTGGGTTTAATTCTCATGAGACTAAATGTATTTTATTTTTTTGCTTTGAAATGTCATCCATTTTGTGACGTGGTAATGGATGGTGCTTAGCTTATCTAAATGGCCCCACTTCCATACTGATCCCCCAAAGATATTTTACTCTAAGTACAAAAAGTATGAAAAGTTGTGTCTACACCACACATCCACAAAATGTTTCATTAAGTATTTTTGAATTGTGTTTCTTTTTTGGAAATATTTAAATTAAGGCATAAAAATAGATTCCTATTGAACATAGATTTAACAGACTAGGAACTGGCTATTAACAGATTAGAAATATCATTACAAAAACTGTCAAACCAAGAATTAAAATTATGTACATATTTGGGTATATATGTATAACATATACATATTTAATATATACTTAATATGTATGATCTATAATATATATCTATAATATATAAATACATATTGTCAGGGCTGGGGATGTGGCTCAAGCGGTAGTAAGCTCTCCTGGCATGCGTGCAGCCCGGGTTCGATCCTCAGCACCACATACAAACAAAGATGTTGTGTCCGCCGAGAACTAAAATAAATAAATAAATATTAAAATTCTCTGTCTCTCTCTGTTAAAAAAACATATTGTCTAATATATAAGTATATAATATATAAATACTATAGACACTTATATATCATAATGTAATATATATTATAATATATACAACATATCTTTATATATATATGTCCCAAATGATCTTCTTTTCTTTTTATTTATCTGCATTTTAAAATTGTTATATTATGAATATATTTTATTCTTATAATTTTAAAAATATTTTAAAAAAAGAAAAGAAAGTTTAGAAGTGCAATGATTAGGTCATGAGAGCTCTAACCTAATCAGTGCATTAATCCCCAATAGGGATTAACTGGGCAGTACTGCAGCAGGTGGGGAATCGCTAGAGCAGGTGGATCACTGGGGGCATGCTTTGGGATTTATATTTTGTCACTGGTGAGTGGAGCTCTCTCTGGTCCCTGATTGCCATGTCCTGAGCTGATTTCCTCCTCACACCCTTCTGCCATGGTGTTCTGCCTTACTCGGACACAGAGCAATAGAGTTGGCCATCTGTGGACTGAGATCTCTGAAAATGAATGCCAAATAAACGTTTCCTCCTTTAAAAAAAATATATATTTTTTTTATATAAAATTAAGAAAGTACTATAAAAAGTAGCATACAAAATTAATTAAAATTTAGCGGCTGGGGATATAGCTCAGTTGTAGAATGCTTGCCTTGTATGCACAAGGCCCTGGGTTCAATCCCCAGCACCACAAAAAAACAAACAAACAGGGGCTGGGGATGTGGCTCAAGCGGCAGCGTGGTCGCCTGGCATGCGTGCAGCCCGGGTTCGATCCTCAGCACCACATACAAAGAAAGATGTTGTGTCCGCCGATAACTAAAATAAATAAATAAATGTTTAAAAAAACAAACAAACAAAACTTTTGACCAATAGTTTCCCTTCAAGACTCTGTGCTAAGGAAACAGAAAACAAGATTTAGATGAAAATATAAGAGTTATCAATTCAATGAACAAGTATTTGATGAGCACCTACTATGTGCCAGGTCTCTGTGGTGGGCAAGAGGCTCCAGCTGTGAAGAAGGCCAATTCTCAGAGAACCAGATTAGTGGTTTTTAATCTCCATCACAGCTACCTGGAGGGACAAACAAAGGGGTGGGGTCTTCAAAGCCCCCTCCCACCCCTAAGCCTTCTGTGTGGGAGCTCCAAGCACAGGAGGCAGATCTCTGATGGAAGGGCTGCCCAGGGGATTCTGACTAGAACCAACCCTGGGCACAGCTAGGAAGGTAGTTCATTACCATGTACTTTATAACAGCAAAAATTGCAAACCAAGTACCTGTAATTAAGAAAAAGTTCTAATAAAGGAAATTCATATAATGAAATTCCATGCAGACATTTAAAATCTTATTTTCAAATTTATTTAAGATCTGGGGAAATCTCCTGATAAAATGGTGCTTAAAAAAAAAATGGAGAGTGAGAGAACAGCTCAGTGGTAGAAGACTTGCCCAGCATGTGCAAAGCCCTGGGTTAGATCCCCGGCAGTACAAAAACAAATTTTACAAAGTAGGTTAGAAAGCTTTTTACTGGAACTGATCACAATTTTATTATATAAGATATATATGTCAAGGAATAAAATAAAAGACAGGAAGAAAATTGGCCAAAACAGGAAGATATCTATTATCTTTCTTATTTTAATCTATTTTTTAAACTTCTCCAAATCTGTCAAAGTTCTATATAAAATGAACATGTACTATCCTGATAAATAGGAAAAATTACTTTTTAAAACATCAAAGAAGTAATCATTCTCCCCCACCCCCACATTAATCAGACAGCTCAGGGGAACGCAGGACAGCAGTCACAGAGACCTCTTGGGCCTCTCTGCAGTGAGGACCCAGGTGACTTATAAGCCTTTGGTTTGGGGGAGGCAGGACTTCAAGAAGTAGATGTGACCATCCTCATCTCACAGGTGAAGAGATGGAGACTTGGAAAGACCCATTCTTTCTTTCTTTCTTTTTTTTTTTTTAATTTTACTTTTTATGGAATCCAGGATCCAGACTTTTTCATAGTGTACACAGGCACAGTCCTTCCCCACGAGAATCACAAACTCACACAGCAATGTGCTTGAAGCTGGAAAGAGACAGGGCCAGAATTTGAATTCCAGGTGATTCTGGTTTCTGGGCTCAGAGTCCTTGCTGGGGCACTGCTGTTCCACCCAGGTGTCGGGTTATGTTAGACCATTTTAGGTCTTAGTTCCCAAGGCCCATAAAGCAGAGATGAGAGGGAAAGGGTCACACCATTCAGGCTTTCTTATTATCAGCTCTTTCTTTGCATATACTACATGCCATCGGTGGGGATCTCTATCAATCCAGAGTAATGCAGGATTCACACCTCTCATCAGAGAGTAGGGAGAGCTTCAGAACAAACAAACAACAAAACAAAAAAACTCATCATAGCCATACTTTTATGATGTCACTCAGGTACCAAAAACTTTTCAAGAGTTCATTGCCTAAACTGGGCATAGTGGCACACACTTGTAATCCCAGTGATTTGGGAGGCTGAGGCAAAAGGATTTCAAGTTGTAGGCCTGCCTCCATAATTTAGCAAGAGCCTGTCTCAAATAAATAAATAAATAAATAATGAGAAGGACTGGGGATATGGCTCAGTGTCAAAGCAACCCTGGGTTCAATCCCTAGTAATAAAAAGAAAAAAAAAATAAAGAAAGAAATTTCTGCTAAAACTGAATTCATATGTGTGTGTGTGTGTGTGTGTGTGTGTGTGTGTAGGGGGGAAATTCCAAGCTTAACTGTTAAAAGCAAAAAAGAAACAATCTCAATGTTCATCAATAGAGGAATGAATAAATGAATTCTACCTAAGGAATAATATTCAGCCATTTATTTATTTATTTATTTTTAATTTTTATTATTGGTTGTTCAAAACATTACAAAGCTCTTGACATATCATATTTCATACATTTGATTCAAGTGGGTTATGAACTCCCATTTTTACCCCATATACAGATTGCAGAATCACATCCGTTACACATCCACTGTTTTACATATTGCCATACTAGTGTCTGATGTGTTCTGCTGCCTTTCCTATCCTCTACTATCCCCCCTCCCCTCCCCTCCCTTCCCATCTTCTCTCTCTACCCCATCTACTGTAATTCATTTCTCCCCCTTGTTTCTTTCCCTTTCCCCTCACTTCCTCTTGTATGTAATTTTGTATAACAATGAGGGTCTCCTTCCATTTCCATGCAATTTCCCTTCTCTCTCCCTTTCCCTCCCACCTCTTGTCCCTGTTTAATGTTAATCTTCTTCTCATGCTCTTCCTCCCTGCTGGTTCTTAGTTGTTCTCCTTATATCAAAGAAGACATTTGGCATTTGTTTTTTAGGGATTGGCTAGCTTCACTTAGCATAATCTGCTCTAGTGCCATCCATTTCCCTGCAAATTCCATGATTTTGTCATTTTTTAGTGCAGAGTAATACTCCATTGTGTATAAATGCCACATTTTTTTATCCATTCATCTATTGAAGGGCATCTAGGTTGGTTCCACAGTCTAGCTATTGTGAATTGTGCTGCTATGAACATCGATGTAGCATCGATATTCAGCCATTTATAAGGGCAGCTATATTCAAATATATATATGATCAAATACTAAGTTGGAAAAATCTCCAAGGCATATTTTTAAGTTGAGAAACGAAAGAAAATTGCAAAAGGAGTAAACATTATATTTCTATTTATGTTTGTATTTACAGCTTCCAAAGAATGGATATTTATATGTAATGTGATAAAAGTAAATTTAAAAGATACACAGCAAAATGGTGATGAAAGTATTATTTGGATCTTTTACAATAGTACTATTATCCATATATTAACTACATAATAAAAAAGACAAAAAGATATCAAAGGGGAATAAACAATTTAAATATTGTTATAAACAATTGTGTCAGAAATGATGAAGGCAAAAATATATTTGCTGAAATATAACCACCAGATTAAAGAAATCATTTCCAATCTCTGATTTGCTCCCCCCACCCTCTCTCTGTGTGTGTGTGTGTGTGTGTGTGTGTGTGTGTGTGTGTTTTAAAGGCTGCTTTCCTCAGGTCATTATGTTTACACTGCCACTTCAGTCTTCCTTATCTAAGAATAAATTCCTTTGCTAATGTGTTTTTAAAAATTAGAAAGCTTCCTTACTTAAAAGGCACCAATCACCTGGATCTACTTTGTTAACAAGTGTGCTGAGCAAAATCTGATTTGGGCAGAATGGCAGGCCCAGGAAATGAAAAATTAGCATCACATGGCAATTCGGAGTTGACAATAGTCACTTAACAGATTTCCCTTTATCTTTGCAAAGGAGAGCCTTTTAGGATGGAAGTTTTCTAATTGTTCCAGGGCATCCAGGTGAAGCCGGCTACGTTCACCTGCTGCCTCCTCATTGTTCCCTGGACTGCTTACCTGCCCACCCATACCAGAGTCCTACCTGCTGCAGCTTGGAGGGCCAGCCCTGGGGGCTGGTTTCTGTAGTCTGCATGCTGCATCACGCTCAGAGACCCTGAAGAGGCTTTGTGGTATCCTAACTTCCAGACAGACAAGCCACCAAAGTAAACATCAGGGGAGAAGAACGCAGGGCCACACACCTTTAAGCCACTTACATTTCAACCATTAGCACATGTCAAAATGGTTTAAGATTTATTAAAACAAACAGTCCCATGCCTCACTCCCCACCTCTAAGTGAGTTTTTCATTCTTTTCCACTTCCTAAAACATACCAGTAATCAGATAGTAGTGATTTCAGAAACCTCAGAAATAACAGGGGTAACGGTAAAATTTCTGGGCTAGGAATTTTGCAGATTATCAAAGAGAGACTATGTCACTGTAAAACATTCAGCTAGTTTACAGAATATCTTACAATAAAGATTGTAAAGGCCAGGAAGAGTGGCATACTTCTGTTATCCCAGCTACTCAGGAGGCTGAGATAGGAGGATGGCAAGTTCAAGGCCAGTTTGGGCAACTTAGATTCTGTCTCAAAATAAAAATAAAATTATCATTCAGTTATAGAGCATTTGCTTAGCATGTACCAGGCCCTAGGTTCTATCCCAAGTTCTTTTTATTTTTTTTAAGGATTTCTTCACAGACAGGATTTGATTCAACAAATTCCTGCATTTTTAAAATTTATTTTTTAATTGTAGGTGGATATAATATCTTTATTTTTATGTGGTGCTGAGTCTCGAACCCAGTGCCTCACACATGCTAGGCGAGTGCTCTATCTCTGAGCCACAATCCCAGCCCTATCCCCATTTCTTAAGAGAAAGAAATGGGGAAGAATGTTTCAGATAGCAACATTACCAAAAAGAATGCTTGAACAGTTTTTGTTTTGTTCTGTTTTAATGGAGGCTTGTTTTTTTTGTGGTTTTTTTTTTTTCTAAGAAGAACTTATCTCTTGGATAAGGTCTAAATATTCAGATACCATTTGATTCCAAAATGCAGGAAGAAGTTGGTGATATACACAATGGAGGCATACAGCCATGTCTCCAATGGAAGAAAAAGTTGGCAATTACCTAGATAAATCAGGTTTTAAAATCCAAGGAAAGCAATCCTTTTCTCCCACTGAGCTGGAAATCAAACCCAGAGCCTTGCACAAGCTACATAAGTACTGTATCACCGAGCTGCCTCCCCAGCCCTAAGGCAGTGTTGATGAACAGCCTTCTCCTCAAAACTGGGAATGGAACCACCATTTGACCCAGCTATCCCTCTCCTTGGTCTATACCCAAAGGACTTAAAAACAGCATACTACAGGGACACAGCCACATCAATGTTTATAGAAGCACAATTCACAATAGCTAAACTGTGGAGGCAACCTAGATACCCTTCAGTAGATAAATGGGTTAAAAGAATGTGGCATATATGCACAATGGAATATTACTCAGCAATAAAAGAAAGAAAATCATGGCATTTTCAGGTAAATGGATGGAGTTGGAGAAGCTAATGCTAAGTGAAGTTAGCCAATCCCAAAAAACCAAATGCTGAATGTTTTCTCTGATATAAGGAGGCTGACTCGTAGTGGGGTAGGGAGGGAGAGCATGGGAGGAATAGACGAACTCTGGATAGGGCAGAGGGATAGGAGGAGAAGGGAGGGGTAGGGGGTTAGCAATGATGGTGGAATGTGATGGACATCATTATCCAAAGTACATGTATGAAGACATGAATTGGTGTAAACACACTTTATATACAAACAGAGATATGAAAAATTGTGCTCTACATGTGTAATAAGAATGGTAATGCATTCCGCTGTCATGTATTTAAAAATAAAATCAATTAAAAAACTGTCTTGGATTAATATTTTCAGCAAGGATTTATTTGCTCAATTGCATACTGTGTGATATGAACAGGAACATAGATCAGACTCTATTTTGTTTTCCCCCTCTTTGGAATCTTTTCTGGCAAAAGAGAAATTAGATAAGGGATCTGGTATGCAGTTTCTTCCACCCTCCACCTCCCAACCCAATACAAGACTTTATGCAGGGATTAGTTAATGGGTTAATATCATAGTTGGAAAAGAAGAATAAATTCCAGGATCCTATAGCACAACAGGGTGACTATAGTCAACAAAAAATTATTGTGTATATCTAAATGTCTTCACCACAAACAAATGAAAACTGTTTGAGGTTATGCATATGCTAATTTCCCTGATTTGATCATATACATTGTATACTCATATCAAAATATCTTGGGGCTGGGGATGTACTTCTGTGCTAAAACATGTGCTTAACACACAGGAGATGCAGGGTTCAATCTTCATCACCAAAAATTAAAAAAGAAACATCACACTGTATCTCATTAAGAGGTACCTTGTGTCAATTAAAATCAAAGTAAAATTTAAAAAAAGAAGAAGCTTCTATGCAATACTGCTTGGCTAAATTTAAGCTGACTTTTTTACATCCTCTCTTTGCAAAATGCAAAGAGAACCCTCTGGCTTGCCCTATAACAATTCTTACACTCAGTCTCACTTGTCAGTGTGAGTCCTGGCTATTAGATTTCCATTTTGGCCTGTTTCTAGCTTGATTTGATTAAAGTCCACTCAGACTATACATCCAGTCTCTTGCTTTCTGATTCTTCCCGCCACAGTTTAATCCTTAATTTCCTCTACTGCTGAAATACTTCCTGCCGAATGATTGGATTAAACACACGGCATGTCAGGATGGACCTAGAGTAGCTTGGAGTGGTCCAAGACTCTTAATTGACACGTGGCTTCTCTATATTTATCGATATTAAAAGTTCCCTTTCTCTTTTTTTTAAGCTAATACAAACTATTTTCAAAAAGGATAGATTTTTACATCAGAGGATGATTTTTTTTCAGGGAGGGGGATGCTGGGAAAACAAGGCTAATACATTTCTTTTTTTTAACTTAAAACAAACATTGCATTTATTCTGTGTCTTCACCTTTCAGGGACTTTTTATCTTTTCTCTCCTTTAGATCTGTGTATGTTCCCAACACCTGTCTCTTCTGGAATCACATATCCCATTTCTTTAGCTCACTAGAAGTAGACATATATATTATTTCCCTGAGGGTTAGAGAAAGCTATCAGAACTTGGCAACATATAAAGTAAATACCCACTAATTGCAATACATTCATTTAAATCAGGTCTTTATCCTTCTTCGTCATTGTAGTAGGTGGCTTCCTTTGAAGTCTTGCTGAATTTGTCCAAAATTACCTTGCCCGAGGCAGACGGCTGCTTGGAACATTTGTTCTGAACCGATCCCCAAAGCAGTAAATCTTAGCGTTGGTAAAGGCTCACATGCCACAAAGAGGAAATGTCCTGGGTAGGGCATGGATCCAGGCTTAGATCCCCCATTGTATACAAAGAAAAGAAAGAGAAAGGGAGAGATAACTGCACAACTCTCAGGGATATAATGCTTTTGTACAACTCTGATGATGTTATAAACCGCAAACCCTGTACATTACTCAAATACGTAACCAACAGCCTGTCAGTGAATTAGTGAATTTCTGTCTTTTTCGACTGCATCCATCCATGCACGCATATGCATCTCTCATTTAAACGTGGGTTTGTTAGAAATGTATCATTCATTTCTTTGCTTGCTTTAAACACTTGTCCCTCCTCACTCTAAATTCCTCCTGAGAATTTTATTCAACCTATACAGTAAGAATAGGTGCTTTATTGGGTGTTTTGTTGGCACCATGGTTTCATGCCTATCATAGACTCTTACTGCCATCACAAACGCATTGATAATTTGATGGTAATAGATGCTGAGATCTTCCAACACATTCAAAGCTCTGTTTAGGGTGCATTTTATATTCCTACTGTGTATCCCCCCCAAAAGGCTTTCAAGTCTCTTTAGTCTGTTTTCAGGATGTGTTTCTATTATATCTGATACTGCTCTGCAGTAAGAAAAGGAGCTCTCTGAACTCAGAGCAAATGGTTCCTAATCAATTGTAATGGAAGCAGTTTTAAGCCATGGCCCCATTTGAGTAAGGGCAGAATCTGAACCAGAGTGTGAAGCATTTATAGAGTACTTTAATTATGAGTCATAGGAAAGGGCATCGTGGGACATATTGGGTAACAATAGGTCATTGGGATAATGCTCCACAGCGATATTCCCATCTTCCAATGACTATTGGTGAAACAGTAAGAATAAAGAGTTATGAACTTCATCATAGTATCAAACTAAGGAAGTTAGTTGTGTTTCAACAAAAAGAGGGAGTTAAACAAGAAAGAAGATGATAGAGAAACTGGTAAGTAGGTGATTTCACCCAATGAAAAGGAGGAAATTCCAAGGATAATGGTGCAGGGAGATTGTAGACAGCAAATGACATCTGTGCAGGAAACATGGGACTTATCCATCCAGAGGACAGCAAGAAGCAGGTTCCGAGAGGATACATTCAAGTCAAACATAATAGAGCACCTGATGTGCTTAAATATGTTAAAAAAAATAGAGACAACTGGAGATTTGTGAAGACAAATTGTTGATAGATACCTTGTAAAATAAACCAACTTTTAAAAAAGTAAATGAGAAGAACTATTAATTTCAGAGGGAAAAAACGTTATGAAAGATAACTATAAAAAGAAAGGAACACTATCTTTAAGTAGGACTATGGTGTTATTCTAGGATATATTATTATGCTAAATGCTTCCATTGCTCTAGGAAGATTCATGTGACTATATTAAAAATAAAACATGAGAAATACATTTTTTAGGTTGTTTTTAAAAAATTTTTTAATTTATATATGACAGTGGAATGCATTACAATTCTTATTACATACATTAGAGCACAATTTTTCATATCTCTGGTGGTATATAAAGTATATTCACACCAATTTATGTCTTCATACATGTACTTTGGATAATAATGACCATCACATTCTACCATCATTTCTAAGAGAAACACATTTTATAAATTAAATTTTACAAGATGGTCAAAGGAGGTAATAGCTATACATTTTTGCATATGTGTTTTTTATAGATTTTGAGTTTGGAACCAAGTTAACTGTTTCCATAATTACTAAAAAATTAAAATATAAAATGCAATTTCCAATTAAAAAATAAATAAATAGAATAAAAAATAAAAAGCAAAATAAAATAAAATAAAATGCAATTTCCAAACATCCAAGATAAAATGAAACAAATGAACCTCAATCTATAGTCAATTGATAGTAAAACCTCACCAAAGGGAACTATTCCACATGACTTTTAGAGCAATTATTTGCCTGTGTTAGTGAAATATATTCAGTGAGAACTAGTTTCCATAATTACAGCTGTTTTCAGTAATTGTATTATTAATAGTGGTGTTGAAATGGGTACTCTGAGACTGCTATAAAATTATATTGGTATCTTTGAGAACTGGATAAAAAAAAGAGCTGGGGATGTGGTTTGGTGATAAAGAACTAGCCTAGCATGCACCAAGCCCTGGCTTCATTCAATTGTTAGCACCGAAGAAAACACACACAAAAAGTTAAATACGTGAGATCAATAAAGTAAAAACAAAAAATCTTAAAATCCTGAACCTGAATTGACAGCATCAGTATGCATCAGTATGAGCTCATGTGTATTTTATTATACAAGTACATATATCTGCTCACTGTTAAGGACTACCAAAAAATGACTAACCCAGCAGCAATAAGTGTCTCTAAATACAATTTTCCATGAAAATAGATGACCAGGGCTCTTTGGAGAGACTTTCAGATCTACAAAAGGACATGTACAAGATGATTCTGAAACACCTTGTTATCCCAGGGGAAAAAGGAAACTAGCAAAGATTTCTGAGGCTCTGTCAAAAGGACTCAGGAGGGGCTGGGGTTGTGGCTCAGTGGTAAAGTACTTGTCTTGCATGTGTGATTAACTGGGTTCGATTCTCGGCACCACACATAAATAAGTGAATAAAATAAATGTCCGTCAACAACTAAAGAAATTTTTTTTAAAAATGACTCAGGAGACAAAAGGATTCTACTTGAAGAAGGGATAATTTACATATTGATAAAGATAAAAACTGCAATGGATAGAAATATCAAAAATGGTCTTGACACTGATTTATAAACAGAATTATTATAATAATGATTCAGACTCTCATATAGTGATCTCTCTCTCCATTGAACTTCTATGATACTCACTGTCTGTAAAATTTATTTGATAACGAATAATACATCACCTTATATTTTTTCAATAGTAATCTGCCTCTTTAATGCCTTTTAAAGTTTTACTTGTATCTTAAAAACAGAAACAATATGTACAGGGTTGGGGGTATAGCTCAGTAGTAGAGTACTTGCCTACCTTAATGGCTTCTCTTTGGTCTTCTTTCTTGCTTTACTCTTTGATCCTCAGCACTGGGGGAAAAATAGAACCAATGTGTACATATGGCTAAAAAAATCAAAATATGTCAAAAGGTATAAACAAAAGCAATTCTTCCTACATTTATCCATCCTGAACCTCCCATAATTGTCCCCAGTCCATCTCTCAAAACGTAACTCTCATATTTCTTCTAAATGCTTTTTTAAAAAATCATGCTTATCTAAGTATTTATAGATTTTCATTTTCATTTTACACACATATTTATAGATTTTCATTTCCTTTTGGAAAAATTTGTACAAGTGAGAAAATTCTAAAGCTATTATTTTGTACCTTTTTCTTATTTTAAAAATATACCTTGAGGCTCTTTATGTATTGGTACATAATTTTCTTTAATGGGTACAAAGTACCCCGTTATATGACTGTTCCATAATTTATTTACCCACTTCCACTTTCATGAGAATTTAGGTTTATTCTAGTTTTTTGCTGTCTGGTCTAATTGAGATTACTATTTAACTTTGTATATGTCTATAACATTTGATTGGGAATTCTTCATGAGGGCACAAAGCCTATTGCAAGTTGATGTCACACACGGTAGACTTTAGAAGGTGATTCCTACTTCAATGCTGATGTCAGCCATTCCTGACACTTGAAAGCCTCCTTGAAAAAAGTGCTCCCGTCAACCTTCAGTACCGCCAACTTCCACAGTTTTACTTTTGAGGTCATGAAGAGATGCTAGGGTAAGCAAGAAGCTCTCAGCACACTCAGCAGTCTGTAAATCAGGGCTAATGCTTCCGAAGATGCTCACAGGGGAGGAAATGTCCCCACAGTGAAGTAGAGCATAGGTACTCCACATCCTGAAGAATGTCCTCTGAAGTCTTGGACTGATTTTGTCTTTTCCCATCTTACTTCTTCTTAGAAATATTGGATTTTGTTTGAAGTTAGAGGATAGCATTGTGACTGACCAGCACACTGTGTCCCAACAAACAAGGCAACTGTACACTCCCACAAGTTTTCCTTTCGTGTCTTCAGAGAGTGTCACCCATAGTAGGGTTCAGGGCTATTTTTACTCTTGACAGAAACCAAATTCTCTGAGCATCCCCAATGTAGTGTACATGTCACAGAGGAATGATAATTATCTAGGTATGATAATTCCTAAGACATTAAGGAAGTCACTAATACTGGATAAATTTTAAGAATGAAGCCATTTTATCAGATAAAATGGATCCTGAGGGTTTTTTTTGTTTGTTTGTTTTCTCCTTCTTTAGGAAGCAAAAGGATAAAAGCATTGAAGATCAATTCAGAGGTCTTTGAAATTCTATTTTTAAATAACAAGAAATATGAGTATTTGATTCTGTGGTCATTTGTAAGGTTATTTCTTTGAAATATAAGTGGAGCTCGCTCATGCTCACACACACATACAAGCACGCACAGGTGTGAGGAGCCCAATCACTCCAGGATTAGCTGTTCCTCAGAAAGCTCAGTAATGATCTGAAATCTGAAGCCCTACTTGAACTTTTCTACTAATTCAGTAATTACTGCTGTGCCTGAAATTGGCCCCTTTCCTGCAATTACTCAACATGCACTTTCAGTCAAAGAGGTTAACACCTGAATTTAGATTCTAATTAGCACCTAAGGTAGAATTTTTTGTTTAAAGCTTATTAAAATAGGGACTTTTCCCAGCATAAGATTTCACTGGTCTACACAGGTAAACACATGTTTTCCAGATCAAAATCTTTCTGATTATCTTAAAATGAACAGAGGTTAGAGGAGAAACCAAGATCAACATGTCACCATTTAAGACAATAGCCTCAGAATAAATCAAATCCAATCAATATCTGGAGTCGTCAGGCTAGACACTCTCCATGCAGTCAAAGACCCCTGTTTCCCAATCTCCACTCAAAGGATGAGTTCCTCAAGAAAAGATACAAATACACGAAACAAATGGATATTGATCTCATTGATTTTTCATGGCTGTCTTTAGTAACTTCTCCTGCTTTTCTTAATTATTAATATTTAAAAGATAAAAACTTGCCAGGTGCGGTGGCACATACTATAATCCTAGTGGCTCAGGAGGCTGAGACAGGAGGATTGAGAGTTCAAGACCAGCCTCAGCAAAAGGGAGGCACTAAGCAAGTTGGTGAAACCCTGTCTCTAAATAAAATACAAAATAGGTCAAGTAGCCCTGAGATTATATCCTGGTACCCCCTGCAAAAAATAAAAAATAAATAACAAAACTGAAAATTATGAAGGGAGAAAGTGGTCTTCAATTCCTCAGACAACAGTTAGTATTGAATTTAACTTCAGCCACTGATGTGCCTTTGAGTTTTCTATGTAAGTAACATCTGCCATGTCACTGAAAAATGATTGCCTGAGCATTGCTTGGATTTTTACCAGACAGTACCAGAAACAAAAATTGTATAGATGATAGGTTATAAGCACCCTGAATCTGGGGACACTCTCATTATTCAGTTGACTCATACAGTTCACATACACTGCTGTTTAAAGATTTATTTCCCCACTTTGCTCTTATGCAATTGACTTTTTTGAATCCAAGTTTAAGAACTTGCATTATTTCTTTTGAATTTTCCTCTACTTCAGTTCACCTCCTTGTTCAGCCTATTGGAATGATTTGGGTTGACTGTGCTCTCTGGTTTCTGGTCATCTACAAGTATAATAAACATCCTATCCTTTGTTCCCACTCAAGGATAAACCTGAAGGTGTATATTGTGTCTCAGAGCTTCTGACTTGACTCGGCGAACGCTTCACAATACAGACATGAAACTCTTGTGACTTGTTAACTGGTCTGAGTCATGTCATATTCAGAGCCAAATCAAGTAGAAGCTAAAATAACACTTGAATCTTCAAAAACAAAGGCCAGAAGATGAAGGCGTAGGAAGTGGTAATACCACTTATATTTATCTACTCGAGCTGCCCTAACAGAGTCCCATAGATGGGGTGACTTGAAAAGCAGATATTTCCTCAAAATTCTTAAAACTAGAAGTTTCAGATCATGGTGCTGGTTTCTTCCAAGGCCTTTGCCTCCCTCTTGGCCTGTAGATGACCCTGCGTCTGCCCCTGTTCTTTCCTCTGTGTATGTCTGTGTCCTAATCCCCTCTTCTTATGAGGACACCAGTCATATTGGATTAGGGTTCCCCTTAATAACCTCATTTTAATGTAATTACCTCTCTAAGGTCCTACCTCCAAACACAGTCCCATTCTGAAGTACTGGGGGTCAGATGTGAATTTTGAGGGAACACAATTCATCCCATCCCGTTACATACATAGGAGGCATGTTCTCTCCACATTCTGTGCTGTATGTAGGTGGCTGTGGCTCCTTAAATGTCAGTTCTTTAAAATGTTCATGTTTAATATCACTAAATTTGAGATTTTTTTATTTGATGAATATGTGTTTTTGCAATTTTAAAATCTTGTGCCTATATAGGTTGACACTTAAATATGAACCAAAATATTTACCCACTTTAAATGTTATAGCTACTTCATAAGTTAGTCTTTTTTAATGGGTGGAAATACAATAAATATAATAAATTATATTCTAATGCCATTTCCAATGTACATAAATATATAAACATGCATATATTTATGAAGTTAAAGTAGTAATACTTGCTCATACTCCTGTCACTACACACAATCTCTTTGGTAGAATATAATATAAATATGTACAGAGATGATCTCGGTTATCTAGAGCTGGATGTTACTAGGGAATTTGGTTATTTGACCTCAGTGAAATCAATTATATGCTATAAACTGGACTTTTGATTCAAATATCTATCTTCCTAAATATGTCTCATCATAGTGGAGCCCCCTAGTTGTACAAAGAAAGTTCAGGGCCCATGGAAGTAACATTGTAGGAACATTTACAATATTGAGGAGTGAAACTGACCAACTTGTATTGTCATATTGTGTGCATGTAAAATATGTAACAACAAATCCCCTATCATGTATAATTATAATGCACCAATATAACAAAAAGAGGGGAAAGCATATTTTTTAAAGGATAAAGAATGCTAGTCACATTTGATCACTAACTCTACCCGCAGCATTCCAAATTTTCTAGAATTGAAAAATATTAGTATAAAATACGTATACTGTGTAAATTTGTGAATGAATAAAATGTTTTGAAAAAATAGTGTAATTCCCATCCAACCACACTGTACACTGTAAAGTTCTTCTACTTTTTTATCGGTGCATTATAATTCACATTATAATTCATACATGTACACAATGTAACAGTATAACTTGATCAATTTCATTCCCTGGTGTATAACACTCTTTGGATTCCCTGTTTGCCTGTAAGCCCTTATTTTAAAATTCTTATCATGATGAAAACTACCTTATTTATGCCATGTCATTGAGATAATAATGTATTAAATGGAGCAAAGTTTAAGCTTAAGAATTATCTTGACTGCTAAACTGACCAGCTTTTTAATAAGTGACTGATGAAGTATGTTCTCCCCACCCCTAATATATCTAGTTACTCCATTTAACTTACAAAAAGGCTGGACCTCTGTGAAACGTGACCCAACTTCCTATGACAGTTAATACATCAGTAAAGAGGTCAGAAAAAGCTAAATGGAAAATAGTGTAAAGAATCCTATGTATTTATAACAATACCCACGTATTCCATGGAGTAAGAAAAGTTTTTGTAACACTCCTTCTAAGTTCTGAAAAACAAGAAAATTCAACTAAAATAAGATAAACATTTAAGTAAGATTTTTGGCTTTTCCTCAATAACAGAATAGAAATTTTACCAATATCTTTAATTTACCTCAACCTCAAAGAAGCAGCACGGAGATTGAAGGCATGGACCATGGAGCCAGAATACACCAATTAAAAAACAAACAAACAAAAAAACTTGCTAACTATTCACCTGGGAGGGTTACTCACCCTGACTAGATCTACTTGCAACAGGAAAGATAATCTTATTATCTACCACATTGAACTGTTATGCAGATTAATGAGATAGGTCCCTAGACAATGCTCAGAATATAGTAAGCATCCTATATAATATGGAAGTTCCTCAAAAAACTAGAAATAGATTGTTGGGCATGGTGGTGCACGCCTGTAATTCTAGCTACACAGGAGGCTGGCAGATGGGTTGCAAGTTGCAGCCTCAGCAACTTAGCAAGACCCTGTGTCCATATTAAAAATAAAAGGACTGGAAAGGGGGGATCAGTGGCAAATGCCCTTGGGTTCAATCCCTAGCACCAAAAAAAAAAAAAAAAAAAATCAAAGAGAAGCAAAAAATTAAAAATAGAACTACCATATGATTCAGTTGGTCCATTCCTGGGTATATATTTCAAGGAAAAGAAATCCATATATCAAAGAGACATCTACACTCATGTATTTATTGCAGCACTCTTCATAATAGCTAAGCTATGGAATCAGCCTCAGTGTTTATTTTTTAATGTAAATTTTTTTATTTATATATTACAGCAGAATGAATTACAATTTTTATTACATATATAGAGCACAATTTTTCATATATCTGGTTATATACATAGTATATTCACACCAATTCATGTCTTCATACATGTGCTTTGGATTTACTATTGGATGAATCCATTGATCAAGGAAGTATGTGATAGATGGAGATATAGATAAAGATATACACACACAATAGAATATTATTCAGCCCTAAAAAAAAATGAAATTCTGGGATTGGGGTTGTGGCTCAGTGGTGGAGCATTCACCTAGCATTTGTGAGACCCTGGGTTCTATCCTCATCACCACAGAAAAATAAATAAAGGTATTGTGTCCAACTACAACTAAAGAACAAAATTTTTTTAAAAAAGAATGAAATCCTGTAATTTGTGGTAACATGAATGAGTATGGAGGGCATTATATTAAGTGAAATGAGTCTGGTACAGGAAGACAAATATCTCATGTTCTCACTTAAATGTGGAAGCTAAAAAAGTTGACCTCTAGAATTAGAGAATAAAGGAGTGGTTACTCTTTACTGGCTGGGAAGAGGCTGGGAAGAGTTGGTTAAGGAATGAAGAGAGAGGATGGTTAATGGATACAGGGTCCAGCTAGATAGAAGGAATGTTCTACAGCACAGTAGAGTAACTATGGTTGAGTACAATTAGTTATATATTTCCAGAGAGGTGGGAGGAAGTGCTGGAGAGTGATATTGGCCAAATTATATTGCTATATTGTGTGTATGTATAAATATGTAGCAACAAATCCCATCATTGTATACAACTATAATGAACCAAAATATAATGGGGATGGAGGTGGGAGAAGAGGACCTGTCATCCACCTTTAAAAAAACTAAAATATTGTTTAACCTTAAAATACATCAGCAGTAATTGGTTAATTCAGATATATGTGTGTGTGTGTGTATATATATATATATACACACACATACAAAGGAATACTCTGCAACTGATAAAAGATGGGGCAGCATGTTTGTATTAATAGAAGATAATTATTAGTGTATTTGGTGAAAAGTTTATATATTTTCAAATAGCTAGTACTGAGGATTTTGCATGTTCCCAACACACACACACAAAAAAAAAAACAATCAATAATATTAAGATAATATGTACAGCAATTACCCTGATCTGATAATTGCGCACATACATGTATTGACATTATCGTGTCAACTAAAAATTATGTCGATTATTATGTCAACTAAAATTTTTACATATTTTTTAAAAATACTTCATTGCAGAGTTCATAGGTTGATTACCAGTTCATTGTAATAAAACTGTTCACAATGCAAAAAAAGGTGAGTATGCTATAAATCTTAGCTATTATTATTTTTAATGTAATTAAACTCACAAAAATCTAGGATATGACTTATTATTCTATTCAAATAGGATATAATCAAGACTTGCCCAAGGTCAGTTGGTTATTAAATATCTGCCTAAATCCTACTCTGCTACACCTTCTACAATAAATGCAATCGTATGTGGAAATTGCTTGTTTCCCAGTGGCCAAGGGCACATGGCAGTGGGGGACTGGAATGTCCCCTTTAAAGAATCCAGTCATTATACAGCTCTTTTCTAATAATAATGAAGGTGGCAAACTCAGGCATGATTTAGGCAAACACCTGAAGCAGGGGCAGGGGGACTCCAAGGGGGTAGTGGAGGCATCATGCAGTTCCTGATGGCCGGGCATCGGTGGCACTCTGATTTTAAGCCATCTGTCTATGAACAGCAGGATGCCAGCCGGTGACAGGTTAAGTTAGGGCAACCGTCTCTGAGGGCAAAGGCCTTGTCTTCTCCAACTTTGTGACATGCCCAATAGAGCATAATAAATGCTCAATAATAACTGTTTGCTAGACTGAGTTGTCTTGAACTAAATTGAACTGGCCAGCCAACCATCCTCACTGGTCTTGCTTGAGAAGCAGGAAATGCCCCACCCCTGCCCTCACGTCTACACATGCCAAAGTAAGTCATTCGTTCACTTGTTCATCAGATATTAATTGAGTGCCTTTCGTGGGATTGTTCGACAATAAGCAAGACAGTCAAGGTCTTGCCACCATGGAGTTTAGGGTCTGGTGATGGAGGAGGTGGATAATTAAGCTCGTAATTACATACAGTCTGATGGATACTCTGATAGGGAAGTGTGTTCTGGGAGTGCGTTAATAAGATGGAGGAGGGAGGGAGGCAGGGTATCACAGGGTGGGGGTCCATACTGAGGAGGATAGAGAACGAAGCAGAGCTTTGCAAGCCTTGATATGGATTTTGGGCATTAGCAAATATACTGAAAGATTTCCAGTGTTTTAAAGCAGGATACTGACATATTCTGATTTGCTTTTTTAGAAAGATCCATCAGGTTTCATTGTGGAAAGTGGACTCAATGCGGACAGTGTGAATTGGTTAGAGCATACTGCTACAGCATCCAGGCAGAAGATGAAGGCAGCTTAGGCTAAGCAAAGGAGAGAGTGCAAAGTTGGAGATTTATTTGAAATATGGAGATATGGTATGGAAGTTGGAAGTAAGAGGGAAAAAAATAAAAGGTGAACTAAGGGTTGGGGTTTAGAAACCTGGGGTGATTGTTTCCCTTCATGAAAAAGTGGTAGAGTATCCTTGCATTCAATCTCCAATACTGGGGAAAAAATAAAATCAGTGGAATCCAAACTTTGATGTTCATCTGAATCATCAAGTAAATTAGTATTTTGTTTTTTGAGATGGGTTCTTGTTATGTTGTCTATGCTGGTCTCAAGCTCCTGGGCTTAAGTGATCCTGCACCTCAAACTCATAAGTAGCTGGCACTACAGGTGCACACAATCCTGCCCAGCTAGTGTCAATTAGTAAAAGTACATATTCTTTCCTCTAATTTGTAAAATCTGGCCTGATGCATTTTGAACAAGCTCTCTGGATGACTGTGATGCAGATGTGACGTGGACCACACTTTCATAAGCACCAATTTTCGAGATGCACAAGGGAAAAGAAACACTTGACTAATTCTAAGGGGAGGGTGCTAAAGTAGGAAGAGAACAAAAATATGGGGTGTTGGAGCCAAAGAAGCCAGTTTCAGCCAAGAAAGAACTGGAAAGTCATGTCATTTTCCTCACCAGACTTCTTACAGTGGTCCCTGCCAAATGTTAGAAGATGCTGAAGATCCTTATTAAAATGAAAATATGATGAATTACCTAAAATGGGTCACGTACTTTTTACCACTGAGCTAGATCCCCAACCCTCAATATAAAAGTATTTTACAAGGGCTGGGGATGAAGCCCAGTGGCAAAGCATAAGAAAGGACTGAACTCAGGGTTTAATCCCCAGTACCAGAAAAACAACAACAACAACAATAAAATAACATACATTATGTAAACCTCCAGTGGTGTCTGGGGTGGTATTTAGCTATCAACTGCAATAATATCTCTGCAGCAAAATATATAAACAGCTACACCAAATAACATAAAGAGCCTCATACCAGTTCAAGCCAGCTTGGTGACAAATGAATTTCAGTTGAATCAAGTTTTATCTAACTAAAAAACAAAAACTAAAACAAAAAACTTTCAGTTCTCAGAGTTTTATAGATTTTAAAATCACAGATAAGGATTATGGATCTGTACCACCTGGTCCTGGTCATGCCTTACAATTAATGTGTTGATTAGGGCTGGGGATGTAGCTCAGTGACAGAGCACTTGTCTAACATTTGTGAGGCCTGGGTTTGATTCTCAGTACTGGATTAAAAAGGGAGAGAGAGAGAGAGAAAAGAAAGGAGAAATTAGAAACTGATTTCATTAAAATAAGTGTGTTTATCAGATTTAGAGTGCAGTCAGTTCTGCTATAACTTGCTTTGAAAAACACAAATTATTCCAACATAATTGATATATTAAGGAACAACTGAACATAACTCAAATTTCACATTTGCTTACGCATGATTTTGTCTGCAAGAAATGCTAGATGAACGTAGAAAACTGTATCCCACAGAACCAAGATGGGTGGGAACACACAAAACACACACACATACTTCAAACATCTAAGAGTTACTTCCATTCATTGAGTATTATCATCCTAAAAGGTTGTGTTTTGCTCTTCTTGCAACTTGAGAACTTTTCTGTATAAAGAAACACTCATTCAACACCCCAAGCTTGTCTAAGCATCCTGGTTCAAAATGCCAAGCAGTGCATAATAAAAGGAAAACACTGTCTATATGCAAACACTGATCAGAAATCACCAAATCCTGCAGAAGTGGCTACTTTTAGCGCTGGCACTGGCTGCTCTAATCGTCTACAACATACCTACAACTTCTAAAGTTAGCTACCCAGAAAGCTATCAAAAAGTGTTCAGTTGCTATGTAGAAGTTAATTGAAGAATACGACTATTAATTGGGTCAAACTTTAAATTTTGATGAAAAAGGTACCTATTATAAACAAATGCCCCAAAGGATCCATGTCTCAAAGACTAAAAAAAAAAAAACAACTCTGAGATTTCAGGCTATAGAAGATCACTCAACTCTGATGTTTGATGCCAATACCAAACTGAGAACCACAGGCTACCTCCTTCCACGTCAGGTGTTTCAATCTTCTGTGTTTCAGATAACCCTCCTCCCACTTCACTGTAGTACACATGATGCAATCCTTCTAATGTCCACATTCATAAGTAAACAGCTCTTTGTTCAAGAGAAAGTGCCATATTTCATGTACTATACATTTTTTTCTTAATCTTTTAACATGGGTACAATTGTGCTATCATTTTTATTAGGTTTCTATTTTTATGTGTCAATGATGAAATATGTTCAAAAGCACGACTAACATCTGTGAATTTAGTTTTCACATTAAATGAGGAAGATAATACAGTGAATCCATTATTAAGAGAAATGTCAATGTGTACTGAAGTGATGGAGAAAGAGTAGAAGGAAAAATTACCTGCTCATCATCTATCCCAGTGCTTGAGCAGCAGGATGAGGCAGTTGACTGATAGAAAAATGAACTTACAGTTAAAAGTTAAGTTTCTATAATACAAAGAA
The DNA here is from genome assembly GCF_047511675.1 of Marmota flaviventris. Classification (NCBI taxonomy): domain Eukaryota; kingdom Metazoa; phylum Chordata; class Mammalia; order Rodentia; family Sciuridae; genus Marmota; species Marmota flaviventris. Next base: position 85,371,353 of record NC_092505.1, read on the forward strand.
CACAAATAATTTTGTAGCACAGCTACCAAACTAGAGAACAACACTTCCCAAGACCCTCAAAGTTCCCCTGATGGAAACACAGTAGCAGATCATAAAGCCTTATTGAAACGAAGATCCGATTTGGGGAAGTCAAAAAACTCACTCCCTGCTAGGGAAAGAACCTACTAGAGATTTTGGAAAGATGCCTATCTGCTTCCCATTTAAAAGCAACTAGACTGGGCTCAGTGGTGCACACCTGTAATTCCAGCAGCTCAGGAGGCTGAGACAAGAAGATCAAGAGTTCAAAGCCAGCCTCAGCAATAGCAAGGCTCTAAGCAACTCGGTGAGACCCTGTCTCTAAATAAAATACAAAATAGGGCTGGGGATGTGGCTCAGTGGTTGAGTGCCCCTGAGTTCAACCCTCCGAGTACCAAAAATAAATAAATAAAAATAAAAAGACCTGTGAATGTGTCTCAGTGACCTGGTTTCAATCTCCAGTGCCAAAATAATAATCATAATCATAATAATAATAATAACAACAAGTAGTAGTAGTAGTAGTAGTAGTAGTAGTAGTAGTAGCAGCAGCAGCAGCAGCAGCAGTTTGTGGAGGACTCTTTTATTCCCAACAGGTTCACTGTTGGCACTTATCGAGAGAATTTAGCATTTGGCCGAATACCATTGCCCCCAAAGTTATTTGCATATACATATTTAAGGAATATATATTACCTGAACTGAAACAAATTAAACTCTTAGTACTCTAATGATGGCTGAGCTGAACCCACTGGACAGCTCCAGCTCATTAAAAAGGACATGAATGTTTGCCCCTTATTAAAAACAAAAGGTGGTGAGTAGTTGTGCTATGATAGCTCCATGGGAAAACTAACACAGCTGCTGATCTCTGGCTTCCAACTGGGCTGTGTGACTGGATGGACTGTTAACTCTATATGTGAAAGTTTATTAAACTCACAAAAGCAACAGAGTTCTGCCTCAGACTACTGCTGGGGTTCAGCGATTGAAAAATTGTCATACACAACTCTTGTTGCTGCTGCCAATAAGACAACAGATCAAGCCAGAAGAATAGTCCAAAGATTTAAATCTCTTACTTATGGGCTAGGGTTGAGTTCAGTGGCCAACTCTATGCTTAGCAAGCACAAAGCCATGAGCTCCATCCCCAACACCAAAAAAAAAAAAAAAAAAAAAAAAAAAAACTGCAAAGCAGTTATCAACGTCTCCTACATTTATACATTAAACATTAGATTCTTCTGTTCTGTCTTCTCTAAGGTGACTACCCTGACTATCAACAGAATACAGAAAGCAACTCCTGTTTTGAAAGGTGGAATAACTTGTAGAGCACTTAGGAAACACAATTACTACCATAAACTAATTCAGTATAGTCAGCACATTATAAGGACTAACTAGTAACTGGACGATACCAACTTACTTTTTTTTCAACCATGTCATATGTTAAGAAAATCTATGTATTCTATGTTAAACAAAAGCACTCATATTGTAGATGCACAAAACAAACAAATGAAGATTTTTAAATAATTCTTACAAGGAGATAATCACTTTACAAGACAGTTCCGAATAAATTTTATTAGACATTTAAGTAGTCTAATGAAAATAAAATGGTTCAAGTCAGTATATGTATTTCCTAAATCTAAGACCAATTTAGGAGTGGCTTTTTTGTTTGTTTGTTTTTTGGGTTTTTGTTTTTGTTTGGTACCATGGATTGAAACCAGGAGTGCTTAACCACTGAGTCACATCCCCAGTCCCTTTTTATATTTTATTTAGAGACAGGGTCTCACTAAGTTGCTTAGGACTTTTCTATGTAGCTGAGGCTGGTTTTGAACTTGCAATCTCCCTGCCTCAGCCTCCCAAGTCACTGGGATCATAGGTGTGCATCACTGCGCCTGGTTGTGTCTTATATTTTAAAGAATCAATTATTCAAAGTTAGAATTTGACAGCTCATTTAGAATATGCCTATCCTTTACTAAGAAAGTAGCAAGGCCAAGGAACAGTAGTTCCAGAATACTCATACAGGTTTTATATGAGTATTCTGCAACTACTGTGTACTACTGTGTACTAAAAGTTATTTGGATTTTTTTAATTTCTTTATATCTTCTGAAACTGTTATTACCTCACCATTGCTTATAACCTATGGAGAGATACAACTTCCTTTCCACTGACATCTCCCCTCATGTCACCAAATAAAAGTACATGAATTTTAAATTCATAAAAAATTGGAGAGAGAAACCATAAAACATTGTTACAACTTCCCAAAATATTTGTACTTTTATTCTTTATATATAAAGCCTCAATCCTCCTATTTATCGCACTATTCAAGACTTAAATTTTTGTTATAAATACATTCTTTAGAGCATATTATCTGATGTTATAGGCCAAACACATTTCTGTTATTATTTTTAGTGCTATTTTCACCACACTGATTCTTCTTTTCCAGCCTACCTATTATAGTGACAGCCCTGTAATTCCGGTCCTTGAGATTATTTTATTTACTTAAAAATGTTGCTAAACAAGTTTGTAACAATTCCTAATAGTTTTAAAGCTTTGCAAAAGTATACACTCTGCTAAAGTTTATAGATTATGTGCAATGCAATATAAATTTGTTTATTTGCTGCTGAGACCGTGGCTGAGTACTGTATTCCCAGCTACTAGGGAGGCGGAGGTGGTAGGATCAGCCTGGGCAACTTAGTGAATCCCTGTCTCAAAATAAAATAAAAAGGTCTGGGGATGTAACTTCATGGTAGAGTAGCTTTAGGTTCATCTCTAGTACCAAACAAAAAAATTGCTTATTTGCTTTCCTAAGGTGACAGTACTGTCCTTCACCTTTTAAAAAGTGAAGATATTTAGAAATGAGGCTGTTTTATATTCCAAGTTACTATATCTCATTCCCACTAAAATTGTTATAACTAACACCCATTACTAATTCTAAGTTGGCAAAGTATTCTTGACTGTTGTCCCATAATCCCATCTGTGCATTTATTGTATGTACAATAAATGGCTGTCATATTATCACAGAATACTGTACCTCTAGTACTCAACAGGATCTTAAATGAATAAGATACAGAATCAATATATTTTGATGAGAGGGAAGGTAAAAAAAATAATAATAGTTGACTTTAAGGGTTAACTATAACTGGGCATGGTGGCACATGCCTGTAATCCCAGAGGCTTGGAAAGCTGAGACAGGAGGATCGTGAGTTCAAAGCCAGCCTCAGCAACAGTGAGGTACTAAGCAACTCGGTGAGACCCTGTCTCTAAATAAAGTACAAAAATGAGATGGGGATGTGGTTCAGTGATTGAGTGCCCTGAGTTCAATCCCTGGTACCTAAAAAAAAAAAAAAAAAGTCAACTATGATACTCCTACTTCTACCCAAAATGTGTATGATATGTTATAGTAATGGAATACACAGATGTGTTATGTCATTATCTCTAAGTGATAAAGTGTATCTCATCCTCTTTACTCTTTATAGAATATTGCAAGTTTTCTATAATTGACATTTACTATCTTTGAATCACAAATAAATATATACATATTTTTGGCTTTTGTTATTAGTTCCACTTTTTCTCCCCACAATCTGAATCCCAACCAGTTTCAGAAAGGCAAGGACAATTGTGGTTTCCCCACTGGAAAGTACCAGATGTCTGGAAAGGGTGGGGGTGCATCTGGAAATTGAGCTTTCCCTTCTTCACAGTTTTGCCCTGGGCCAGTCCTGCCCAAATTCCTAACCCTCCAGCCCACCCAGGCTCCCAGGACACTGGTTCCAGGACCTCCTCCCACATGCATGGCACTTGGCTAGACTTCCCTTCCAGATGTACTGCTAAGTGTCTGACCAATCGCTAAAAGGGTATTGTGTATGTAAAAACCAAATACCAATCTCCAGGTCTTAGATCCTATCCTCTTTCTTAGAAAATCCAGCCTTAATCCAGTTTGCATTTTTCCCCCAAAGCAGCTTATTCACTAATGGAACAGTCAGATTCTTCCACTTGTTCATTTGTTCACACAGAGAAATCTGCCCAGGAGACCACCTGTATCGGAAGGGCAGTGGACTAAAGGGTTGTTTTTTTGTTGTTTGTTTTTTTAAAAAACAGATTTTCAGGATTTTGCACATGTCAAAGTCTCACTTTTCCATATAATAATGTGTGGCCTCCACAAGGTAGTTCCCTTGTTCTGTTGGCAAGTCCCACTGAAGGGTGGAAAGAAAGAAAATATGTATTAGTTGCTAAAATTATGAGATTTCATTTTCTCACTTTGTCTTCCTAGCCCTGACACTCAAACACCAAAACTTTCTATCCATCACCCAATATTTCCCTTACAGAAATTTCTACCCGGCCTAATTCTAAAGTAATTTTTCAAATGTAACTCCCATTGATGTTAAAAGAAATTTGATCAAATAAGGAAGTACTAAACTGAGTTGAAAGGATACAATATATTATGTAGTTAATTTGTAAACTGGAGTGATTTCTGCCTAGTAGCTAAATGGATCTCTTCTCAGAAACATTTAACTTTTAAAACTACTAAATAAGTTTCAGGAGATACTCCAAAAGTACTTTTGCTTGAAATTGGGTGTCATACGGTATACCTGTAATCCCAGTGACTCCAGAGGGTGAAGCAGGAGGATTGCAAGTTTGAGGCCAGCCTTACCAACTTCTTTAGGCCCTAAACAATTTAGTAAGACTCTGTCTCAAAATAAAAAATAAAAAAAGGGCTGGGGACATGGCTCAGTAGTTAAGCATCCATGGGTTTAATCCCCATACAAAAAAAGTAAAAAAAAGAGTATTTTTACTTGATAATGTTTTTTTGTTTGTTTCATGGGGGGGGGCAGGTATCAAGGATTGCACTCAGGCGCACTCGACCACTGAGCCACATCCTCAGCCCTATTTTGTATTTTATTTAGAGACAGGGTCTCGCTGAGTTGCTTAGTGCCTCACTTTTGCTGAGGCTGGCTTTGAACTCTTGATTCTCCTTCCTTAAACTCCCAAGCCACTGGAATAATAGGCATGTGCCACCATGCCCTGCTTGAAAATGTTTTATTTTGCTTCATTTTACTACCCTATTGATGTCTAACAATGGAGCTGTAAATAAGAAGCTGTTTTATAATGTAAATTACTTGCAATATGAAAGTTTTCCTAAAAAAAAGAAAAATGTCTTAAACAAAAAAAAAAAAATCTTTTCACGAATTTCTTAACCTGGAATGATCCAAACCTGAATTATATACTTAACCTATTACCTCAGGCAACGTCCATGTTACAGCAAGCCAACATTCTCAGCTGAAAATTAACAGCATCACTTGGGAGTAAGTATCGCTCTCAGTACAGAGGAAGAAAAGCTGATCAACAAAGTGCACAAAAAATATGTTTGTTTCATAACAACAAGCTCTTCCATGTCTGGTAGGAGGAGTTTGAGGAAAGCCTTGGATACTGGGATATTTAGGAACTCACAGGTATGTGCACACCATCCCGATTGGGGGCGGGGGGGCTGGGGTGGATGGAAGGTTGAGGAAGAAGAGTTCAGAGAGGTTCCTGATGTTGCAGACGTATGTGTGGTACATTTAGAAACTTCCATCCTCTGTTTTTATTGGCTTGTCCTTTTCTTGTTCTTACTTATTCCAAATTCAGCATGACCTGGTTGAGAACACTAAAGCAACTTTACTTTCCTCAGTTTGATCTTTAAGGGTTACTGGGTTATTATTTAGTTATTTCTTTCCAACAACTTATGTGGCTGATCTGATTTTTCAGAGATGACTATTTCTTTTAAGCCCTTAGGACAGTACACGTATTCTTAGGCACACGTATTCTTGGCATAGGTAACCCTGACTATGCCACAATGTCCTGAAGACTCTCCCTGTCACGTAGGTGAACAGAAAAACCACCAAATCAATCCAAAGAACTTCCAGACTTCTGAGGAATGCTGGGATCAGCCTTGATGAGCCCTTGCTCGTCTGTCTCCTGGTTCTGGTGGAATGACTCGATGATAATAAGATGACTCACCATTGTCTCATTAGTAATTATAAAAACACCTCTGTGTGTGTGATTTAAGGAAAAAAACAAAAAAGACTAGAAGTAAAGCTGTTTTGAAGTAAATTTCAAATAGGCCTGAATTCTGTTTCCATTAAGATAAAATCAGTTTTTAAGCCTCTTCTCACGGCTAAAAGCTGTTCTGAAGTCCATCTGATATGGTCTCTTATATCATGAAAATCTGGAACACTGTTTATGCATATTGGAACACAAGTAGACATAGTGAGCAGGCAAGAGAAAAATTATAGCTAAGCTTTATCGAGGAGCTACTATGTGCTCTGTTTCACACAAGAGGAAGCGAGGGCTCAATATGCCTGCCCTTGCCTGGTCAGTCTGGCTCCAAAGTGTTCCCACCATGTTCTAAAGGAAGAGTTCTTTTCCATCCAAGCCTCTTCACCCTTTGGAAAGTAATTGTTAGATGTAGTAATATGCGTTGGGGCCTGGGCTCTGGTTACAGATAATCTGCCACTCATTGATGTGTGATCTGAAGCAAGTCACAGGCACTCTTTAAGCCTCAGTGCTTACATTTTTAAAAATACAGACCTTGACGCTGCTTTTGTCAAAGGGTGGCCGTAAAGCCTAAATTCAATAATGTTCATTAAAGCCCTAGTTCGTATTAAGTATTCAGTAAAGGGCTATTATTATGAACTATTATTATTGTTCAATGGCTCCAGAGATGGTTGCCTTGTGGCTTTTTACTACATAATTGAAAAAACTAAGTTCTCCCTCCCTCTCTCTCTTTCCTTCACTCTCTCTCCACCTTTCTCCTCTTCCCTCTTTCTTTCCAATTTTCTTTTATATCATCAGACTCTTCCTTCTTTGAAATTTTCTGTTGAATTTCATTAAAGTTTTGTGTTTTATTATAGAAAATTTCAAACATATAAAAAAATCAGAATAAAAACTCTGAAATACCCGTGACCCAGATTCAACAATGTTCAACTTATATAATCTTCTAAACATTAACTCTGGATGAGAAAAATAAAGGCTATTTTACCATTTCACTTTGCTTATTATATAGGATCACTTAAGTTTCTCTTATTAAAATCCCAACTATCCCAGTAAACATTTTCAGACATACACTCCTTACAGCTTAATTTCCCTTTAGTTAATTTTTTTTTAAAAAAGTAGCCCAGTCTATCTGGAATTATAGTTTATAGTAAAACAAGCTGAAAAAAAATTACAAAAGATATATGATTCCATCAAACTCTCCATCTCAGCATGGAATCAAGACAAACATATAAATTGAGTAGGGCCTGAGATCTGTAAAAAGTTTATAAATCCTCAAGGAAGTTTTTTTCCTGAACCTGATCCAAGGGTTGGATTCTAAACAAAATACAAAGAAAATGAGTTACACCAAGCTTTGTCCCCCAGTTAGAAGAATTCCCCATGGCTCTATCATTGGAAATTGGGTCTTTGTCTTCAAATGTGGGCCTCCAAAGTCTAGGTTGTTGGTGCAGAACCCCTGAAATCATTACAAACCACATCTCATGGACTCTGAAAGTGGTTTCTTAGTAATGGCAAAGTAATTATGTGATTACTAGACTCCCTTCATGTGTCATTAGTCATAGGAAGCTGGAAGACATGCCTGTTTTCAAGGCAAATTGCTCATTTTCAATTTTGCCTCAAAATGTAGATTCTCGTTTGTAGGTCCAAACTGAAAAATCCAAGCCAATTTTTCAATTAAAACTTCTAAACCGCCATCCTGAGCCAGGCCAGCGAATGGTCAGTGATGACTAGCAAACTCCCCGAACAGGAGACAGGAATAAAAGACTGGAGTCTTCTTTGCCTTCAAATGCTTCTGGGGAATTAAAATCACAACCCCTTCGATTCCCACAACTCAGAAAACATAGCATGACTATTTTTTTCCCCCTGAGGAATCCATGGCACACTAAGTTTGTGGCTCCACTGATTTGATAGTGACAACTGGCCTCATCCTCAAATCCACATAAACATGCCCATCCTCTTCAGTCCTCTGTTGACCTGGGAATCAGGAAGACCACAGCAGAGAGAGGAACATGGCTAAGAGACAGCTTAACTGTAGCAGGATGGAGAAGAACACACCCACATGCGGTATAAAGAGAAACAGGGCCCCATCTGGGTGGGAGTAGAATATGGCTGTGTGAGAAGTCAGGGAAGAACGACAGGCCCCCAAACTTGCTAGATCAAGAAGTCCTCAGGGCGCAAACCGCATCCCGTTCATTTTTTGTAACCACAGTGCTTGGCACACAGTAGGAATGCAATGAATGTTGAGTAAATTCAATTGAAATGAGAAGAAACAGATTGACCAATGTAGCTTGTAGTGTCTCTAAACAATTAGTCCTTGAGGTTCTCAAAATCATCTGAGAGTGGCTTACAGGCTCGGTCATAATTTTCAACTAATGACAGCTCCTAAGACCAGATACGAATTTCATTAAAACAGCATGTGAGCAGCTAGAAGAGGAGCAAATGTTCTAGATGATCGGTGTTATTACCAGGATCATAGGACTGAACAGGAGAGAGGTTAATTACACTCTATCAAGCTTTGGCTATGTGATTTTCTTTCTGGGAACAGGAGCAAATCTGTTTCAGATCTCAATTGGTGTGATAATAGGCAGTGTTGTAGACAGTGTGCGGCCAGGACCCAAGTACCAGCTGTTGGGATGGTCAGCTGTGGCCAGTCTGGGTTCCGCAGGCACACTGTGGAGTGTGACACACAAAGAGGTGCACATAATCAGCCCGCAAGAATGTCCATCATGTTTAAAGAAATTGCTCGGGCCGGGCTTTGGTCCACTTTGTACACCTCTATGAAACAGTCTTATTTCTAAGGTAACGTTTGCTGCTTTAAGTTCCAAATAATCATCAAGTTCCATCTTGTTTCAGTACCCAACTTGGCATTTGGGTGTGGCCTCAGCAAACTGATAACGATTACGCACTTTCTCTGACCTTATCCCAACTTTCCTGTAAACCTGTATGGTATGAAAAACAAAACATACACAATGGTAACCTAATACCAACTCCAGCTCTGGGGCGGCTGCTAAGTTGCTCCATTGTGTCTCGAGGAATGCTTTTTGCTACTGCTTTTATGGAGTCAAAAGAGAGGGTGTGACACCAAAGGTCCAACAGACAGGACTGTAAATGGCATCTTCTTTCATAAGCCAAGCATGAGCTCTGTACCAATAAACATCTGGGCCTTCATTGTTGAGCGTCTGAGGATCAGGAAGTTTGGGTAGGAGAGACAATGGGAAACCCTACAGACAAAAATAATTACTTGAATCTGTACAAGTTACACTGGCTGTGTTGATTTAAGATGCTCAGTTAGCTACTGTGTGGAGTCAGGGCTTGATTTCTTTTTGTTATATTTACCTTTTTCCCAGGTGAACAAATGGAATAAGTTCAAAACCAGAAACTGGAGAGGACGTAAGCCAAGTAGGTGGGATATAATGAGTTAAGCCTTTAGTCTTTACAGAAAGCTAGACTTTTGGGGAGTAATGATAATGATAATAATAATAACAACAACCACAACAATAATAATAAAAAACACTGACTGGAGACTTGAACTTCATGCTTTTATCTCTGGGAAGACAGCTAATTAGATATTGTCTTTACAATGTCTTAGATGAAGCTCTCTTCATGAAAGGACACAGTCTGACTGTCTAAATATAATGTTCATATTTCTGAAGCTATGTTTCTTTTATTATGAAAAACAAAGTTAATTTATGTTTCACTCCTTTTTTTTTTTTAAATAGTACCGGGGATTAAACCCAGGGGCACTCAACCACTGAGCCACATCCCCAGCCCTTTTTTTGTATTTTTAAAAATATTTTGCTTAGTTGTAAATGGACATAATACCTTTATTTAGTTTATTTATTTGTATGTGGTGCTGAGGATCGAACCCAGTGCCTCACACGTGTGAGGCAAGCGCTCTACTGCTGAGCCACAGCCCCATCCCCCTTTTTTTGTATTTAATTTTGAGACAGAGTCTCACTGAGTTGCTTAGCGCCTCACTAAGTTGGTGAGCCTGTCTTTGAACTCATGATCCTCCTGCTTCAGCCTGCTGAGTAGCTGGGATTCCAGGAGTGCACCTGCTTTGGGTTTCTACAAACTAGCAACCTGGCATGCTGACTGTTTTAATAAAATTTGTATCTGGTCCTGAGAGCTGATATTAGATGAAAATTATGGCTGAGACTGCAAGCAATTCTCAGATGATTTGAGAACCTCAGTGAGTTATGTTTAGAGACATTACAGGTATGTGTCTGTATCCCAGCTACTAAGACTGAAGCAGAAAGATCCCAAGTTCAAGGCCAGCCTAGGCAATTTAGCAAGACACTATTTCACAATAAAAAGGGCTGGGGAGGTATCTCAATGGTAGATCACCTCTGGGCTCAGTCTCTAGTACCAAAAGATGAAAAAGCCAGGAGACAAGAGAAAAACAGGTGTGTCCACCCTGAGAAGGGGTGCTATCTTAAGCAAATCTCTTTGTTCCTCAGGTCTCCCATTAGTCAAATGGAGGTGATAATGCCATCCCAGCCTTCCTCATGGAATTGTTGTGAGCACAAATGAGAAAAATACAAGAAAGAGCTTTGAAAATGTGAAAGATATAAATGCCCAGATGATGGATGTCATTATAATTCCATAGCTTGAAATCATACATATTAATACCCACGTGGGGTTCAGTCATCCTCTTGAAACATTACCTACTTCATTGACAGCCCCTGCTCCCACCAAAAAAAAAAAAAAAAGGCAAGGCCTTGATAGGTAGAAAAAGATAAGCTTTTGAAAACTAGTAGGACGAAAAAAAAAAATCCTGCTTCTACCTACACTTTCGTGGAAGATTCCACGTCATGCACCATATGTTGGTTTTCTGTATGTTTCAGAAAATTTGCAAATATATCACTAGATCTATAAAATTTTAAAAAAATCAAACAAGCAGGCAAGCAAGCATTGTATACAACAATATGCTGGCTTTTCTAGAATGCTGATAGAACTCTTCATTCAGTCAGCACACACCGTCTTCTTGCTTTAGTTCTTAGGAATGAATGAGTCAGAAATGGAAGCTCCTGGCAGACAAGGATCCTGGCACATGCCTTCACATATGGCTGGTGAATAATTGATTTAAAATAACCATTTTAAATGACACACATTCATTGCTGGTGTCAGGTTCATTGTTACGAGTCTCTGGAAAGCAATATGGCAAAATCTATTAAGAGTCATAAAAACACCCATATATTTTCAGCCAGTCATCACACCCCTGGGAATTTATCCTAAGGAAATAATTCATGTGCAAAGATGGCTGTGGCAGTTTCATATGTAAAAGTGAAACTGGTTAAATGTTTCACTGTGGTTATCACATGTAAGTATAAAGATAAGGCAGCAACCCAGAGTTATATTAATAATAAAATGTTAAGCTATAAAGGAAAAATATGAAATGGTATTCTAACATTACTAAAAGTCTAAAATTTGAAATGATATGCAAAAATAAAAATAATAAAATGAGATGGGGCTGGGGTTGCGGCTCAGTGGGAGAGTGCTTGCGTAGCACGTGGGAGGCACTGGGGGTTTGATCCTCAGCACCACATAAAAATGAATGAATAAAATTAAGTTATAAAAAAAGTTTATCTGTTTAAAAAATGAGATTATATAATAATTTACATTTTTTCTTAACTTATGCAATTAATTTTTGTTTCGTGGTTATTTGATTTGTTTTGTTTTTAGACTGGGTCTCTAGATGTTACCCAGGCTGGCCTGGAACTCCTGAGTTCAAGTGTCCCTCTACCTCAACCTCCCAGGTAGCTGGGACTACAGGTGCATCCTACTGTGCCATCTCTATTATGCCTTTTTTTTTAACAACTAAAACAAATATTGATTAAGATATTTTCCATTTGAATAGGCCTTTAAGATTTTCAAAATGCTGGCATGATCTTGGTTAATTTTTACAACTATTCTAAGTGAAAACCAAAGAAATTCAAGTCTAGAAATCCTCTCTAGGAAGTGGCAGCACCAGGACTTGACCTAACCCTCCAAATCCTTACTTCCTTTCCCTAAATAACCTGATTGAGCCTCATCTCAGGAAGACTGATTCCTCCAGCCCAGACTGGCCTGAACATTCGGGTGAAGTGCTTTACCGTAACCCAGCCTTGGAGGTGCTCTGGTATTATTTGAAGGTTCATTTGCCTAAAAATGTCTCTCCCTGCTTGCCTCTGGGTCTCATCTATTCAACAAAAGCTGAGCCTCCACCTGCAAAGATTTTTTTTTTCCTAGTACCCTAAGATTTTGTGGACCAGAAACAGTTTTATGGGAAATCACAGCATTCTTTGATTTAGTATTGGATAGCCTCTTATATCACACAAATGGCACTTAAAATATTGATTTAAACCCTTTAATAAAAAAAAACAGCTTAAAAAAACAAACAAAACAAAACAATCAATTTAGCAGTCCACTCACAAACTTCATAAACAGGCTGAAAGCTATAATGAGTCACCTCCAAAATGGTAAATTTGAACACATAAATTCCAGAATGAGCTTCGTCCTTCAAATCTCAGGGATTCCAGTAAAACCTGACCTGCTCAGGTACACCACCAGTAAATCCAGCTGCACATGGGTAGTACTGCTGGGAAACCACTGTGTTTTCTTGAACAGCCAAAAAGAGAACACTGTGTAAACTTAATTACTAGGTCTGGGGATGCAGCTCAGTGGTAGACCACTTGCCTCACTCATGAGAGGCCCTGGGCTCCATCCCCAGTACTGGAAAAGAGAGAGAGAGAATTTATTCTCTCTGTGCTGAGAGTTTCCAGCTCTCCTGGTAACCTCATAGGGGTCACTGATGTGACTATCTCTGCAGAAACCAATCCAAAGGGGGAGTAAGTAAGATCCAAAAGAAAAACAAAGGGGACATGAGAAAAGAAGGACAAAAAGAGGAAGGGAAATATTTCAACCAAATGAAAAATGTCTGAGAGTTAATTACATGGGGCAATGGCTGACAAATTATTAGTGCTTTGATTTATGAAACATTACATATAAAATGCCTGGTATAGGTACCCGTTTAGTAAATAGTAGATGAGAATGAGTTGAGCTTTATAGAAATATTCTGGGTAGTAAATGTATATATTGTGTAGAATAACAGGATAATAAATGAGAAAAGATGGAATCAGAATATCACCATTTTGCAGCCACAAATGAATTGATCGTCCTAGGCAAAGACTCAATAACTGCTAATATCAAAAAAGGAGAGAGTCAGTATGTGTTCCCAAAGGAAGAAACAAACACCACCTATGAATACTCATCCTGAAAGATAGCTGAATCCGAGTCTGGTCCAGCTTCTAAATCAAAATATCAATTTAAAAGGAAAAAAGCCTGATGTGGTGGTACATACCTGTACTACCAGCAACTTAGGAGTCTGAGGCAGGAGGATTCCAAGTTGAAAGCCAGCCTCAGCAACTCAGTGAGACTGTCTCTAAATAAAATACAAAAAAAAAAAAAAAAACTGCTGAGGATGTGGCTCAGTGGTAAAGCACCCCCAGGTTCAATTCCCAGTATCAAAAAATAAAAATAAAGGGAAAACAGAAAAACAAGTAATCTACAGGGATGTGATCCATAAAATCCAGGAAACTCTATAGGCCAAACTCTATATCCTGTTTGTGCAATACATAAATCACATTGTCTGGAAAGACAGAGAGAGACAGGACAAACCTTCAGAGAGAGAGAGAGAGACAGAGACAGAGACACAGAGAGAGTGACAGGTGGAGAAACAGAGAGTGACAGGTGGAGAAAAAGATCTATTGATTAATAAACTCAGAAGAGTTATCAAAAAAATTCATAATGTGTGGTCCTCATTTGGATGACCATTCACATAAGCTATAAAAGCAACAGGACATTTGTGAAACAATTGAAAACTTGAACATTGACTAGGCGTTTGAGATGTTAAAGAATTATTGTTAGTATTTTTAGATATGATGAAAGGCATTGTGGGTTTTTTGAGGACTCCTCCCCTTTTTTTAGAGATAAATGCTTAACCATTTATGGATTAAATGATACGATACCTTGTATTTGCTTCAAAATAACAAATGTGAAGAGAATGGAGGATTTAGAAGACACAAGAATGCTTATGAAACTTCGTGGGGGTTCACTATAATGCTCTATTTTTATTTATTTCATATATATATATATATATATATATATATATATATATATATATATTTGTAGGACAAAATACCTTTATTTTATTTATTTATGTGGTGCTGAGGATCGAACCCAGTGCCCCACTCACACAAGGCAAGCACACTACCACTGAGCCACAACCCCAGCCCTCAAATATTTTTTAATAAAGAGTTGTGGGGGGTAGCTTGTTTTTGCTTAAGAACAATAGTACCAGCAGGGTGTGGTAGTACAGGCCTGTAATCCCAGTAACTCCAGAGGCTGAAGCAGGAGGATCTCAAGTTCAAGACAAGCCTCAGCAACTAAGTGAGATTCTGCCTCAAAAAAAAAAAAGAAAAGAAAAGAAAAGATGCTAAAGATGTAACGGTAGAATGCCCAGTACCCCCCCCCCAAAAAAAAAATCCCTTCTTCCCCTTCTTCTGTTAGTAAAGTAACATGGTTTGATATGATAGCCTGAGTTAAAGAGAAGAGCTATAACAGCACCACTTTGTACGTGCGTGATGCAGAGAATAGACCCCTGGGACTCATGTGAGCACTGTGCTGCTGAGCTGCCTTCTCAACTTTGCAAAATTTTTTGAAAAGAGAAAGAGTTGTCTTTGGTAGATTACAGAATAGAGAACAATGAATAAAATTGCCCATCACTTTCTCTTAAATGTAATTGCTGTTCTCTTTTAAACAAAGAGAAAGAAAGAGATGGGAGGAATATAAGAAATAAAGAATGGAATTGATGTAAGGAAAGAGGAAAGGAGGAAAGAATGGTAAGAGTCACCATGAGGATGGAGGTGTATAGACTGGATTTGAACAAGCAACTTGAAAACAATCAAGTAAGGCCATGGAGTCTTGGCTTATGGTGAAACCATGGTGTTGAAGATGGAATACATCTTCAGTCAGATGGCTCTTGGTTCCTTAGCAGTACATGTTTCTAGGCCCAATGACTTGAGTTCTCTGACCTCAGTATCCACATCTACAAAAGGAAGGAAACCATGCCTACCTTGCAGAATTTTTGTAGAGATAAGAGACCAGGTATGTGAGCAATTGTTCCACAGGGGGCCATGGAGGTCTGAATCATCACCTGCCTCTCAGGCTAGTAAGCCCAAGGTTTCACTAACTAAAATAAGTCAAGTAATCAATGAAAAGACCAAAGATGCCAGGTCGGCAATGGTTCATGGTTCTATGGTTCATGGTTCCATGGCACATCTAAAACATTGCCATTTATCCATGAGACTGTACCTAATTGCCCATTCACTTACTGCAAGGATACCAAGTAAAAATTTAGCAAAGGTGATGAGCAAGTTCACAATGTCTCTGCACACTAAAATGGATTAGGATGTTGTGCCCAAAAAGTGGCCTATGTCACTTCAGATATTTTGGACTAAAATTCTTATATCAAAACACTCACCAGCTGGGCGCAGTTGTGCATGCCTGTAATCCCAGATGTTTGGGAGGCTGAGGCAGGAGGATCACAAATTCAAGGCCAGGCTCAGCAATTTAGCAAGGTTCTAGCAACTTAGCAAGACCCTGTCTCAAAAAGTAAGAAGTGCTGGGGACATGGCTCAGTGGTTAAACACCCCTGGGTTCAGTCCCTGGTACCGAAAAAAATATATATGTATATGTATATAAATATATATTATGTATACATATATATTTATATATAATATAAATGTTTTATATTACATATATTTAATAATGTATTATGTGTATTGTATATTCATATATAATATAAATATTTTATATTCATATATTATATAAATATTTTGTATATATTATATAAATATTTTATATATATATACTTCTATGTAAATGTATATAAAATGTATGTATATATTCACCAGCAAAAGATATTTAGCTAAAAAAACTTTTTCCATAATGAAGTCAGTTGCCCTTCAGCTTGTAAAACATCAACTCCACCCTGAAATGCTTGCCTCCTGCCAATGTATTCATTTACTATATAATGTGGGTTTTGAGCTGGGAATAAGGATGAGTGCCACATTCCAACATATTCAGGACCAAAGGTTATGACTTTCTGAGGGATGTCTGGGTGCTTCCTATTATTTGATTCTTCTGTAACCATGCCTCAGTTGATGCTAAGTGCCAAATGTAAAAGTGAGAATTTCAGGGTCTAGGGATGTAGTTCAGTGGTACAGTTGTTGCCTACGCACAAAGGTCCTGGTTTCCATCTCTAGCATTGGGGTAGGGGAGAGGACTCACTAAGAACACCATATGATGTTTTGTTTTGTTTGGCAATGCTGAGACGGAGCCCAGGAATGCTGAACTACATCCCAAGTCTTTTCATTTTTTTTTATTTTGAGACAGCGTCTCACTGAGTTGGTGAGGCTGGCCTCAAACATGATCTTCCTGCCCCAGCCTCCCGAGTAGCTAGGATTATAAGAGCTACTGACCCTCTTTCAGAAAAAAAAAAAAATTTAAAGGGTTCAGGATATACATCAGAGGCAGAATGTTCCTTGGTTCAATCTATGGTACTACAAATAATAATAATAATAATAATAATAATAATAATAATAATAATAATAAATGGAGATAATTTAAAAATAAATTATATTATAATTATTACTAATACAGAAATGAAAAGTAATGCACAGTTTCTGTAGTTTAAAATACAGATAAACCAACAAACAAAAATTAAATTTCCTTTTACTTTTAAAACATTTTTTTAAATTAAATTTCCCACTTTTCTACTACCCATGGTTAACTAATGCTAGTGTTTTAATATATTTTAGAATATATTTAATATATTTGGAATATATTTTTCAATCTTTCCATAGGTCTCATTTATTCTTTCTCACGGGTAAGTTTTTTTTTTTCTGAATACGAGAATGCAGAACCAATGCTTTTTTCATATAACAATATATCATAAAATTTTCCTACTAGCCTCTACTGCATCATTCAAAATACCTATGTATTATCCCATCATATGGACATGTAATTTGTTTAACAATCCCTCATATTTGACACTGCAATGCTGTTTATTTATTATATTTAAGAGGCAGAATCTTATTCTGCTCAGACTGGAGTGCAGAGCTTATTCACAGATGAGATCCCACTATGGATCAGCATGTGAGTCTTGATTACTCCATTTCTCACCTGGGTAAGTTCGACCCTCCTTAGGCAACCTGGTGGTCCCCCACTAGCAGGAGGTCACCATATTTATGCTAAACACTGCAGACACACGATCTTTATAGCACACTAGAGCCCCAAGTCCTATGCTCAAACAATCCTCCTGCCTCAGCGTCCCAAGTAGCAGGGATTACAGGTGGGCACTACCACAACTGGCTAAATTCCTATTTTTTTTTTTTTAGTAACAAAATCTGATTTCGTAAAATAAAATATATCAGTGACTGTCTGAGAACCTTGTGCTTTAGTAGTTCCAGACCTAAACCTGCTGAGCAAATAGACTAAATGCAACCAAGAAAGCCCAGGTCTCAAGTTCAAAAACCCCTTTGAACTCTGGCAATTCCATTCATGTGCCTCAGAAGACCTGCACCTGTGCAGCCACCTCCCCAGCTCTACTGGAATTCCCAAGGTGGGATGCCATACAGTGGCTCAGGCAGCTGTGCTTCTCTGGAATCCTGTGGGAGCGTTCATCCTGAGGTTCAAGCAATGTCATGTTTGCAAAGTCTGAGTCAGAACCTCGCCACCCACTGAATGAAAAGCACTTTTGCTCCAGCTTTGTTTCAAGATTTGCCACAAAAAGAAAAGGAGTGTGGTGGAGAGAAGAGAAACCACGGAACTTGGGGCATCTTTTCATTTCCAGCTGGGTGGCAGATGCTCCATCCCTTTGGGCTTCTGGGTTTCTCAGCACCAACTCCCATCAGACTTTAGAGCTGCTTTGACTCTCACGCAATCCTAGACATCCAAGGCTGTGCCCCAGGTGGTTTTGTCCTAAAGGAAGTATCCCTTGAACAGAATCAGTAAACCAGGAAGCAAATGTGAAAGGAAGTCACAGGCCTGGTGGGGGTAGAAAGTAGTTCTCAGAATGCTGGCTTCTCCCGGTGTTGATTTTTCTGTATAAACAATGCAAGGCATACAGGCTGGCAGCAAAGATTCATTTCAAGGAAGGGGGGAAAAAAGGTGTACCTGCGCTTGCGTGTATATATATTATTTTTGTATGTATATAGGCATATTGATATATTAATATTTTGCAAACAAGAGGCCTGAAACAATAGATAATGCTTTATGGTAGAGGAAGAGAGTGAAAGAGACCTATGAACATAGATAGAGAGGGCAGCTGAGGCTCAGTGGTAGAGTGCTTGCCCAGCACATGGAAGGCCTGGGTTCAATACCCTAGTACTGAGGGAAAAACAAAACAAAACATGAGAGGGCACAGGACACTTATTAAAAGGGACGAAAAAGACTTGGAGAACTCTCTGCTAAACTGAGATTATCTCACTTCTTTTGAGTGTTTGCAATAGATGTGTTTTGTTTTTTTTCCCCTCCAGGCAAATTAATTACCAGAAAAATATCCTGCCTCCCAGCTCCTTGTGTACTGCCCGACGGTACCTATCAAAAAGATAAGATCTTTCAATGAATTAAAGAAGGTGAAAGGCCAATCCCTCCTAGTCATCTCCCTGCGATTTACATCAGTATAATTATATCTTCTATTGCTGGGGGAAATTGAGGATACCTACAGGGAAATGCTACTGATATATAGAAAGTTTCTTCTTTTTTTGGGGGGGATAATTTTTTTATTGGTGAATATTATTTATACCGAATGGTGGGTTTCATGGTGGCATATTCATATATACATAAAAACATAATTTGATCAATTTGGAAGCCTCTTTTTAAATTACTGCAGAATACAGGGTTGCAACTCTATTTCTGGACTCATCACATGTATGTGCTTGGGGAGGCCAGAGGGAGTTTATAAACATGGAGATATTTTTTTCTTCCTGAACAAAAACCTCAAGATAGAATTGGATTCATGCTAAAGAGAAAAGGAAACCAGAGGCTTAATATTAATTCTGATGAGTCCTTAATTGTAATGTGCATGTGTGTGCTTGCACATGCCGAGAGGGGTGTGTGTCTTTAAGCCCACAAATCCTTCTGTATGTTTTATTTCCTTGCACAAGATGGCTTACCAAACAGATGGTGCCCTTGCAGTTGTTCTTTTTTTCTTCTTCTTCTTCTTTTTGCAGTTGTTCTTTAAATCACATTTAATTTGAGCTTTCAATGAGCATTACTATCCTTCTGAGGTTTCACTTCTTTGATCATGTTCATATTTACATTTTGTGTACCCTAGTATACTAATTGTATATGCTTATTATATACATATATGTACTTACACACAAATATGTGGTTATGTACCACACAAACTCATGTATATATACATATAATGACATAATTTTATTTAGCCAAGGGCATGTCTATGTTCTTCACCTTTCATCAAAGGATGAGCCAAACTTTAATTATTACCTGTTCTTCCCTGTTTAAACATTAGTCTCATGTGATGTATTAATTTGAAAATAGGCTCATGCTGCTTACTGCCAGGGATAAATTGGGAACTAAAAAAAAAAACTGTAAATGCAATTAATACGAACTCAGGTGCCCCTCTTCTCTCACAAATGGTCCGATTTTATCACTTAGGAATGAGACTTAGAATGTGATTTCATAGCCCATTTAATTCAGTTAGTGTCCGGGATGATCTGATGTGATTTGTAACTGCCTATTCTAATTTAAATTGCCAATTTAAACATTGATATATCTTATTATTCAGATTTTCTCCACAGTATTTTGAGGACTCTTCATGGACCTTTAAAAATATTCAGAAAATCTGGGCCTCAGACTTGGGAACTTCCTCAATAGCATGTTCCAAATCTATCTTGGTAATAAATGTATCATTATGATACTCTGACTTTTGCTCTCCCATCTTTTACCACCAAATATCAGTTGATGTGTGTGTTCTTTAGATTGGAGATTACAAACTTTACAGGAGTAATGGAAAAGCATATCAACCTGGAAACTATGGGCTCAGTGTGATGAAACTTTAGAAACCTTTAGAAGTGGCCAGGCATGATGGTACATGCCTGTAATCCCAATGACTTGGGAGACTGAGCCAAGAGAATTCAAGTTCAAGGCCAATATCAGCAATTTAGCAAGATCCTAATCAATTTAGCAAGACCCTGTCTCAAAATAAAAATTAAAAGGGCTGGGGATAGGGCTCCGTGGTTAAGCACCCCTGAGTTAAATCCCCACTATTACCTTATTTATAGGAGAGGAAACTGCTGCCCTAAAATGTTACATAATACCCCAATTTCAAAGGTTATGATAATTTGATCATAATTCAAGTCTCCTGAATGTCAGACCAGCTTCCCAATACATTTCTTCTGAAATATTTTACAAATAGAGCTCCCTCTGGAAGGTTATCTAGGATACCCAACGTTCTCACAGAGAATCCAGTGTCTCTTTAGCAATATATATGATGGCAGTCTGGCATCTGACAATGTATCTCCATCCCCCAAGTTCATGGTACACTATATTGATATTCCTCCCACTAAAAGATGGAGTTCATGTTGCATCCCTTAAATCTGGACTCCCGTCTCCTACAGAAGTGATGCTATATGACTTCTGACACTAATCTTAAATGGTGACTCAGCTTCCCACTTGTCATATATTTGTTTGTTTGATTTTTTGTTTGTTTGAGGGGCGGGGTTGTTTGTTCCTTTTGATTTTTGTGGTATTAGAGATTAAACTCAGGAGCACTCTATCACTGAACTACATCCCCAGCTCTTTTTATTTTTTCTTTTGAGTCAGTGTCAGTAAGTTGCTTAGAGCCTTTCTAAGTTGCTGAGGCCAACTTTGAACTCATGATACTCCTGTCTCAGCCTCCCGAGGTGCTGGAATTACGGGTATATGCCAAGGTGCCCAGCTGCACATCTTTTTTACTGTATATTGTCCCCCCAGCAGGTATTCTCTAATATGGACTTCTGCCTCAGATTTATATTTAAAATCAGAAATTTCCCTGAGTACCTAGACAGCAGAGGTGTCTCAATTAACTATTTTACTGTTTACTGAAGGAACAAGAAAGGCACACCAACAATGTTGGTTCTTCAGAAATCTTTATCTTGGGAGATTTTTCCTCGACCAATACTTCCACCTACTTACAAGATAATTTTGGATCTTGAATTAATCACAGTTATTAACTGTTTATATTTTATATTCTGCAAGTCTCCCAAGGAGACCTGCTGAGATTTCACACAACTCATTCCTTCATGTGTGTGTGGGGGGCTAGAGATCAAGCCCTAGTCCTCCCATGCTCAACATGATCTCCACCCCTGAGCTACACCCCCGACCCCAAATCATTCTTTTTTTTAAGTGTTGAATAAAACAGAATCAGAAATAGAACCACTGGTACAATATTCTTTTATTTCAGTAACAACATTTCTAACAATACCATTGTTCACCTCAACTTCACTCTATGTCAATCAAAATCATATTGTGGTAGACATTTGCAATTCTGAAATCCTTCTTGATTTACTTTACTCACTCATTCATTTTTTTTTTATTCATAAACATTTATGAAACACATGTGCCAGGCAGTGCACTAAGCACTAGAAACATAGAAATAAATAGAGCAGAGTATCTGGTATCAAGAAATTTGTCATCTATTGGTGCAGAGAAGATATGTCAACAAATAATTGCAGTACACAAATTTTAATATTTTAAGTAAAAATAATAAGTTCTATTATCATAGGACAATCTATGATAATAGAATCATTATCATAGAATTATGATACTAGTCTTATACTAGAGTTATCCTATGCTAATAGAATTATTATTATAGATTATTCTATTATCATAGAACTATCATTCTAACTATCATAAAAATTAGTCTACCTTTAAAACACCATACAGAATATATGAAGCCATGGGCTCTTTCCCCAGCACTGCAAAAGCAACAAAAAAGGCAATACATGCACACACACACACACACACACAAAAGACAAGCAAAATGGGGACTCTTTGTAACACCAGATAAACATCTAGAATGAATAAAGAACTATAAACCAACCACTCAAGAAAAAGAAAAGTGACTCAATTTAAAAGTTAAAAATGGGACTGGCAATGTAGTTTAGTAGTGAGCACCTGCCAATCATGCCCTAAGACCCTGGATTGATTCCCAGCATCTCAAAATAAAAAGTAAAAAATAAAATTTAAGTAGTTAAATACATGAACAGACACTTGATGAAAGAGAAAATATAAGAGGTTTATTTTTTTAAAAAAAAGTTGCTTGACCAATTCTAAGCCTAAAAAACACTGCTGGAGGTATCACAATATCTGACTTCAAATTATACCACACAGCTATAGTAACAAAATCTGCATGGTACTCGTGTAAAAACAGACATGTAGACCAAGGATACAGAATAGAAGACAGACAAATTCACACATCTACAGTCATCTGATCCTTGACAAATATGCCAAAAATATACATTGGAGAAAAGGCAGTCTCATTAACAAATGGTCCTGGGGAAACTGGTTCTCCATATGTAGAAGAATGAAACTAGACCCTTATTTCTCACCCTGCACAAAAATCAACTCAAAATAGATCAAACACCTAGGTATTAGACCAGAAACGAGGCAACTCTATCAACACTCACTCCAGCATACAGGCACAAGAAATAGCTTTCTCAATAAAGCTTAGGAAATAATTCCAGGAGTTAATAAATGGGACAGCATCAAATTATAAAGCAAAAGAAACAATTAGGAATGTGAAGAAAGAACTACAGGAGACAATCTTTGCTAGCCACTCTTCTGACAAAGAATTAATATCTAGAATGTATAAAGAACTCAAAAAATTAACACCAAAAAAACTCAATTAATAAATGGGCAAATGAATGAAATAGACACTTCTCAAAAGAAGAAATACAAATATAGAAAAAAATGTTCAACATGATTAGCAATTAGGGAAATGTAAATTAAAACTAAACTAAGATTTAATTTTATGCCAGTCAAAATGACAGTCATCAAAATCCAAACAACAATCATAAATGCCAGTTAGGCTGTCGAGAAAAAGAAACACTTTTTCATTGTTGGTGGGACTGTAAATTTGTACAACCACTTTGGACATCAGTATGGAGATTCCTTAAAAGACTAGACATTGAACCACCATATGACTCAGCTATGCCACACTCAGTATTTATACTACAGAATTAAAGTCATCACAATACAGTGATACAGGCATACTCACGTTTATAGCAGCACAATTTACAACAGCCAAATTTTGGTGTTCATTATAACCTAGATGCCCATCAATGGATGAATGGATCAAGAAAATATTAGATAGACACACACACACGTATATGCACAGTGAGGTTTTATTCAGCCATAAAGAAAAATAAAATGAAATTATGTCATTTATAGAAAAATGGATAGAACTGGAGACCATTATGTTAAGCAAAATAAACCAAAGTCAGAAGTTCAAGAGTTGTTATGTTTTCTCTCATATGTGGAAGCTAGAGGAGAAAGGGAAAAGAAAGGTTGGGGTGCGGAGCACAGAAATCTCATAAAAACTAAAGGGAGATCAATAGAGGAAAGGGACCAAGAGAGGGAAGAGGGGAGGGAAAGGGGAAATGTTAGGGATTAATATTGGCCAAATTACATTGTTATATTGTGTGCATGTATGAATATGTAACAACAAATCCAATCATTATGTACAACTATGACTGTAACTACAAAAGTTACTTGGCCTTCTTGGTATTCAGAGAAATGCAAATGAGGGCAAATTACTTTTTTAATAGTAGCAGCAGCAGCAATAGTAAATTCAGATTGGCAATAGATAGGTAGGATGCACATGGAATTCAATTTCAACTTTGTAGGAAAACAAATAATTTTATATATCACTGGTGGGAGTATAATGTGGTCCATCCATTTCCAAAGGCAAATCAGCAGCATCAAGAACATTTTGTTTTGTTTGTTTTTGTTTTGTTTTAATTTTTGGTTTTTGGGGGAGTGGGGGCATGTACCAGGGATTGAATTCAGGGGCACTCTACCAGTGAGCCACATCCCTACCCTATTTGTATTTTATTAGAGACAGGGTCTCATTGAGTTGCTTAATGCCTCGCTAAATTGCTGAGGATGGCTTTGAACTTGCGATCCTCCTGCGTCTGCCTCCTAAGCCGCTGGGATTACAGGCGTGAGCCACCGCGTCTGACCATCAAGAACATTTTTAATATGTTCTCTCTAGACTCCATTTTTCTGCACATTTCTTTAGAAACTGAACAAAAGAACATGGCCAACTGGCACTGTAATTCACATCTGTACTGTCAGTTCCCCAGGAGGCTGAGGTAGGAGGATTGCAAGTTCAAGGCCACTTGGGCTACTTAGTAAGAACTTGTCACAAAATAAAATGAAAAACAAAGGGCCTGGAGGTCTAGCTCAAAGGTATAGCGATTGCCTAGCATGCATGAGACCCTGGGTTTGATCCCTAGCACCAGAAAAAAAACAAAAACAGGGACATGGCCAATGAATGCAGCTTAATGTTAGCAGAGAACTAGAAAAAGCTAAAGTGCCATAGATATAGAAGTAATTACTTAAGTTATGACATAGCTGCACCTTCTGTGCAGCAGTTTAGAATAAAATAGAACCTTAATTAAATGACATAAGACTCTTCAACACATTATACAGTTGTAAAAAAATGGCAAGTTGCAAAAATGATAGGTGCACACAAAACTATGCAAACAGAATATTTTTACTTGAAAACATTGTTTTTGCCAGACTCATGCCTATAACCCCAGAAACTCAAGAGGCTGAGGCAGGAGGATTACAAGTTTGAAGCCAGTCTCAGCAGCTTAGCAAAACCCTCAACAACTTAGAGAGATCCAGGGTCAAAAATAAAAGGAACTAGAGATGTAAGTGGTAAATGGCCCCTAGGATTAATCCCCAAAACAAAAATAAAAAATAAAAAGACTTTTCTATAGGGTTATGTATATGTAAGTACATGTAAAGGCTTAGAAGAGTCCACGCAAACCCCATGGTAAGGGAGCATCTGAGTTGAGAGTTGCAGTGGAGAGTTGTAGTTGAGAGTCCCATCTGAGTTGAGAGTTGTTTTGTTTGAATTATTTTATAGAGAATGTTTTCATATTTACATTTATTACTTTAAGTAATTTTTTATGATTTCATACGATTTTTAAAACAGTTGACTTAGAGAACAAGTGCCCAAACAGGGATACATATATGAGGTTCTATGTGGCCCAAAGAAAGGTGAGATAATCCAATCCCTAAAGTTTCCCATTCTTTAAATACACCTTATTCTTTTTCTTCCAGAAATAAAAATTCTATATCTCAAGTTCATAACATAGCTACCCGGAGACTCAGTCTGAAAAAAAAACTCCTCTGGTTTCTGACAGCTTTAGAATGCGGGCTGACCTGAAGAAGTTAGAACAAAACGAAGGAGGCACTCATGGCAATGTGTTAATCCCCCCAGCAGCTGTCTGAGGTGTCAGCATTAGGAGCTTCATCTAGGCAGGGAAAAGGAGGAAAGGAGAAATTTGTGCCTTGCCCAGAATTGCTCAATGATCAGAAACAAGGCAGAGTTTTAAATCCAAGAGACCAACTAGGGTTGATTCTGCGTGGAAATCAAGAGTCAGAAGACAAGGTTTATAGGCATCTCCTATTCTCTCTCCTTCCCAGCGCAACCCTGTCCCCCCACACACACCATTTAATTTTGTTCTCCAAGTACTGGGGATTGAATCCAGGTTCTTGAAAATGCCAGGATTGAACCTAGGTGCTCCACAACTGGGCTACATCTCCAGCATGTTTTCGTTTGTTTGTTTATGTGTGTGTGTGTGTGTGTGTTTTCTTTTTCTTCAAAATTGTTCTTTTTTGATATACATGATAGTAGAGTCTATTTTTGACATAATATACATACATGGGGTATAACTCATTCTTTTTGGGAGGTGGAATACCGGGAATTGAACTCAGGGCCACTGGGCCACTGAGCCACATCCCCAGCCTTATTTTGCATTTTACTTAGAGACAAAGTCTCACTGGGTTGCTTAGCGCCTCGCTGTTGCTGAGACTGGTTTTGAACTTATGATCCTCCTGCCTCAGTCCCCAGAGCCACTGGGATTACAGGGGTGTGCCACCTGGCCCGGCTTAGAATATAACTTATTCTAGTTAAAATCTCATTCTTGTGGTTGTACATGATAGGGAGCTTCACTGGTTGTGTATTCGTATATGAACATAGAAAAGTTACGTCCATTTCTTTCTTTCTTTTTTTTTGGCAGGGATTACTAGGGATTGAGCTCAGTGGCACTCAACCACTGAACCTCATCCCCAACCCTATTTTGTATTTTATTTAGAGACAGGGTCTCGCTGAGTTGCTAAGTGCCTTGCCAATGCTAAGTCTGGCTTTGAACTTGTGATACTGTCTCATCCTCCTCAGCTGTTTGGGATTACAGGCATGCACCACTACATGCAGCACATCCATATCTTTATATATATATATATATATATATATATATATATATTTTTTTTTTTTTTGATACAGGATCTTACTAAAATTGCCTGAGCTGGCCTTGCATTTGCAGTCCTCCTGCTCAGTCTCTTGAGTAGCAGGAATCACAAGTGTGCACCACCACACCTGGCTACAGGCATCTCTGTCTCAAGAAATCCAAGGAGTCATGACTGACCTCCATCCAGTACACTCCCTTCCATGGCAATGGGGCTCATGCCTACAGGACAACTGGGACATTTCAGTCTTTCCCCACTACAAAGCCACAGCCAAAGTCAGGTCTCCAGGAGCACTCTGAGCCTGATTCTCTGTGCCTGCTCTTCTGCACTTTAGATGTGAGCTGAGTGTGAATTACTGCATTGGAGGGTATCCTTTGCATAGCAATTTAGCCATTTTTATCTCAAGCTGGAAGAGAATTCAGTGACTTGAATAAATCTGGCATAAAATAAAAAAGTCCATTTTATTCCCCAGCTAGCTTCACAAGTAAAAAGTAACCCAGAAATGATTGTGAATGCAATATGTAAATTCACAAATAAAGCCAAAGCTCTTGGCACCCTTATTTATTCCCAACAGGTGAATCAGGAGTGCACACTGGCAAGATGTGATGCTGAGTAACTTGGCTTTTTTTTTTTTTTTCCCTTCCCTGATTTAACTGAGACCTGTAATGTTATTTGATGCAGTTTTCTGTATTTAATTAATTTAACATTCCAGATTTTTAATTTGCATTTAATTTAACATTTCGGGTTTTTAATTTACCAGATATTGTTTATCAAATATTCATTTCAGAGACTTTCACCGTATATACAGTGCATACCCCTCTTTAATTAGTGTGTGGTAAATTAATTCTTCTCTCCTTGCTCCTTCATCAGATACTGGATTAAGGAAGTTGTGCTGGTTCAACACTGCACATAAACTCATTTATTAAACCAAGATGGTAAATTTCCTTGTGTATTTGCATTGCTAGTCTGCCTGCTTTCATGCTTAACCTGAAAAAAAAAAAAAAAGATTGTAGCTAAACTCAGAAATCTTTGATGACTTAAAACTGACTGCTCGGTTTGACAATGCAAGTGTTAACATTTTATATGTTATCCAGTATTAGATTCAATTCTGCTCTTGTCTCAACCTTGGGTACGTAATTTGGATGGCTCCCTTCCTGTTCTTCTTCTGTCTCTCTTTGCCCATATTATCACCCTCTTCCTCCTGGGGGCATTTGTCAAAATGAGATTACTCTGGTCAGAGCTGCCTGTCAAGTTTTCTCTAAGATTCAAATCACAAACTCACCTTTTTATCCCTAAATGTTATAACTTTCTTTCCTCTTACCTCCTACCTACCCCAAAGCAAATAATAACCTGTCCCCTAATCGATACTGTGTTTGAATTCTGTTGGCAGGAACCAGTGTGGGAGCAGGAGCCTTTATGAGCTATTTGGGAACACATTACTTTCAACTCTGCACCCTAAACACAGCTGAGCACAATGCCTTGTACAAATAGCAAAAGAGGAAATGTTTTTTACTCTTCTGGAAAGATGGTTGGCTGGTTGGCTAGGTATCCATTGTGTGCCTAGCACCAAGGTAGTTTTTTTTTTTTTTAAACTTTCCTCATTTTTTTATTGATGCATTATAGTTGTATGTAACAGTGGGATTTGTTGTTACAAATTCATACATGCACACACACAATTGAACAATATATAAGGGGCTAGAGATATAAATTAGTTGGTAGAATGCTTTCCTTGCATTCACAAGGTCCTGGATTGGATCCCTCCCCCCCAAAAAAAGAGAGAGAGAGAGAAACACAACTGGACAATATGTATAACAATTTTGCCAATATCATCTTATCCTCTTCCAGCACTTCCCTCCTCCCTCCTCTGGTCTCTTTCCTCTATTCTATTGATCTCCCTTTGATTTTCATGAGATCCCCACCCCCACCTTTCTTTTCCTTTTACCTCTCCAAGCTTCCACATATGAAAGAAAACATAACCCTTAACCTCCTGAGTTGGGCTTATTTTGATTAACATAATATTCTCAAGGTCTATCCATTTTCACCAAGGTAGTTCTTTAAATTGTGTTTTCCCACTTAAGTATTTTTCATAATGAGAAATTTTCCTCACTTAATGGGTGAGGACACTGAGGCTCAGAGAGTTAAGTGGGAATTTACTCATGCCCTCACAGTTAGCAAGGAGTTAAGCTCAAATTGTCTGAACCCCAATCTGTCTGATCCCATTGTAATGATCACACATGGGCAAGACAGGCTACGTAACTAGTGGAACCCAGTGAAAAGTTCAATTCATGTCTCTTGTTTGAAAACTATTAATCATTTCAAGATAGGGACAGCAGAACATAAACCTAACATGAGGTCCTTCTAAGCACAGCGTGTAGGATTTCACAGGTCCCACACTCAGGAAGTCAGCCCTGTACCTGGGGCTGACTTAGTCACTACTCATATAGCCATAGTCATTACTCAATTCCAGATCCTGCTTATCACTCCAGGCTGTTGCTACACTCAGAAAAATTGTCACAACCTATGTGTCAGAGGCAGAAACAGACCAGCTTCACCCTATCTAGAGGTCAGAAATTTGAATCTTGTTTAGATGCTTATAGAAAATTAGATGGGCCTTCTAAAATTGACAGAGATGGCCAGGTGCAGTGGCACACATGCTCATAATCCCAACTTAAGAAGCTGAGGCAGGAGGTTCAGAAGTTCAAGAGCAGCCTCAGCAATTTAGCAAGACCCTCTCTCAAAATTAAAAAAAAAAAATAGGACTTGGGGTGTAGCTCAGTGATAAAGCACCCCTGGGTCCAATCCCTAGTACCAAAAGATAATAAAATAAAAATAGGCTGAGTGTGCTTTGTGGGCAAAGAATATCTCAAAATACGATTCTATTCCATTGTCCCATGTATGTCTAGAAGTGACAGGAGGGACAGGAAATAGCTTGCTTTGCTCTGTAATAACTCACTAGCCAAATAAAACACACTCCTAAGAATCAGTATCCTGCCCTTGCTCTGCAGATTAAACGGAGTAAGCACTCAGGTACATGAGGAAGAACCAGATCCCGGATGGAAACAGTAAGGAGAAACGTGGCCACAGTCCAGCAGATGAGCCCAAGAGCTAGAGCTGAGAGTAGTGCCCAGAAAGAATTCTCCTCTTTGAGCCC
This sequence comes from Marmota flaviventris, assembly GCF_047511675.1. NCBI lineage: Eukaryota > Metazoa > Chordata > Mammalia > Rodentia > Sciuridae > Marmota > Marmota flaviventris. Next base: position 85,401,120 of record NC_092505.1, read on the forward strand.
CCATGAGCCAGTATCACTAAGCAGGGTGGAACTCAACTCTTTCAACAGTCACCAGCTAAATGACTGTTCCTCTCTACCCCCAAAGCCATGTCACTTAAGCTACCGTTCTTTCCACAGGAAAGATAATTTGCTGAAGTGTTTTTAAAGATATATTTAAGGTATCAATCTCAGAGGTGGTGTCACTTATAAAATATCACAAAAACAGAGACAAGGAAGTCTTTGGAATCTTGTGGTCCATCACAAAGCAATATTGTCTCTCAGGCTTGGTGTCTGAGAAGGAGTGGCAAGGCCAATACAGAACAAAACCAACATGAAAAGTCATGAAAGATGAAGGCATGCACCAAGTTACAGGCATATACCTACTCTTTGGCTATGGAAAGCCTATTTCTTCCCCTAAGGGCAAGACTTATGTCTGTCGTGTTCCTTAAAGAATACCCTGGGTCTAATGCAGAAGGAGAGAAGGGAAGGAAGATGTTCCAAGGGAAAAGATAAACCCTAAGTTTAAAAGATACAACTACAGTCTTTGTTCCTTAGTCATTTTTTCTCATTTCAAAAAATGGGTGATGGCCTTTGCATGAGCCCTTTGCTGAGTTATACATGAATGTGTTACACCATATTTAACTTCATCTGTCAGGAACTTTGGTGCCAGGGCATCACCTGAAGTCCAGAACTGAAGTGTGGGGCTGGGGTGAAGCTCAGTGACAGTGTGCGGGTATGTCATGTGTGAGGCCCTGGGTTCGAGCTCAGCCCTGAGGTTGGGGGTGGGGTGGCTTTAAGAAAAATTGAAATATAAGCATTGAACACTGGCTTTTTTTCCCTTCATTATCTACTGTGTACTTCTGGCCACCTGAACGGCTATTGTGTTCCTGGGGTGCCCAGCCCAACAACAGTTCCCAAAGGGTCATCAGGAGATGCTGCTCCTCATTTGCTCTGATGCCCTCTTTTAAACAACAAACTTTTCATTTGGGATTAATTTTAAATTTGCAGGAACTTGGCAAAGATAGTACAGAGTCCCCATATACTGTTTCTCTGATGCTAACCTCTTACATAACCACGGCATTTATGAAAACTAAAAAATGAATGCTGGTACGCTACTATTAACTAAGCTCCAGACTTTATTCAAGTTTTGCCAGCTTTTCTGATACTGTCCTTAAAAAAAAAAAAAAGTTAATGGCATTTTTGTATAGTTTTTTTCTTTTACCGAAAAATTGAGCAAGTATTGCAAAGCCCCACGTGCCCACCGCTCCACCCTTCGTACACAGTTCCCCCTGCTATGAACAGCTTACATTTGTATGGTAAATTTGTTAAAACAATGAGCTGATATTGAAACATTATTATTAACTGAAGTTCATAGTTTGAATTGAGGTCTACTCTCTGTATTGTACAGGTCTGTGGGATTTGACAGATATCTGAAGATATTTGTCCACCATCACAGTATCATATAGAATAATTTCACTAAAGATCCCCTGTGCTCCACCTCTGTACCTCTCTCCACTCTTCTCCAGAACCCCTGGGAACCACTGATCATTTTATGGTCTTTTAGTGTTACCTTTTCTGAAAGCTCATATAGCTGGTATCATACAATACACAGCTTTTGCCAACTAGCATTTTTCACTCAGCATAATGCATCTAAGCTTCTTCCATGTCTTCTCAAATGGCTTGACTAATGTCCTTTTTCTGTTTGAGGATCCAAACCAGGCTACCACATTGCACTTGGTATAAAGGCATTTTTAATACCTCCTCTTCTGTGGTCAGTAATCTTTTCAAAGCAAGAAATTCACTGTAATGTTCTTTGGATCTATTTCTTTAACAAATAGGAGCCGAGTTCTTATTGTAGGTTGTGCATTGTCTTAAGCAAGGAATAGAAATTTGCATATGATATATAAAAGATCCTTAGCCAAGCAGGGTGGCACACACCTATAATCCCAGTGGCTTGGGAGGCTGAGGCAGGAGGTTCTCAAGTTCAAATCCAACCTCAGCAAAAGCAAGGCACTAAGCAACTCAGTGTGACCCTGTCTCTAAATAAAATACAAAATAAGGCTAGGGATGTAGCTCAGTGGTCGAGTTCCCCTGAGTTCAATTCCCTGTACCCCTCCCCCACCAAAAGATCCTTGCTCCCACACAGATTATAAAACTGTTCTTAAAATTACTGTTAATGGCTGCATATTGTTCCATTATTCCGTTATTCCCCTGCTGTTAACATCTTGCACTCACAAAAATTTGTTAAAAAACAATAAACCAATATTGAAACATTAGTCGTAACTGAAGTTCATAGTTTGTATTAAGGTCTACTCTTTGTGTTGTATAGTCCTGTGGGTTTTGACAGATGTTTGAAGACACTTGTCCATCATCAAAGTATCATAGAATAATTTCCCTAAAGATGCCTTGTGCTGCACTTGTCTCCTCTCTCCTCTCTCCTCCAGAACCCCTGGAGGAGGGTAAGTAGCCTGGCCCAGGTCATGCACCAGTAACTGGCAAACCTGGGACACTTCTCACTGATGCTGCATGAGTAATTCTGAAGATTAAATGAAACAACTTTATTAAGGATCTACTGCACAGAAGGCAGCCACATGATAAATTCTATGCTGCCTTTTACTTTGCTCTGGTTGGAAAGTTGTTACCTTCCTGGTCCTGGATTCTTTGGAACCGATTTTCTCCAAATGTTCCTGTTCTAAATAACATTGTAGCAAATACTTATCTTTGGCCATCATTATTATGTCCTTAAGAGAAAGTGTCGAAAATGAAAAATGAAGGCACTTTTTTTGAGCTCTTCAGTGTGTCATGCCATATTTCTGATCAGAAAGGATATAGCTAATGCCAATCTCTCCAGCAGTGAAAGTCCCTACTTTGCCTTTATGATGACTGCTATCTTCCCTTTTGCATGTTCCCCCCACTCTCCTGGTTGTGCTCAGTTTCTTTGCCCTCCTCCCATGCAAGCAATCTTCGCAGCCAGCTCCCAGCTGCCAGCAGGCCTCTCGGCTGTAGATTGACTCATTCAATCTACCTCCCACCAAAACTCCTTTCTCCCTCTGGTGCCATGCTCTCATGTCGCACCTCTGAGCACTCCATTCCCTCAGGGCCCTGCACTTAACTTCTTTAAGCCCAGGTTTCTCACTGCAAAATTGACACATTCTAATAATGATAGCCAATCTTTATGTAGGGTTTGCATGCACCCAGGTGACCAAGCCATATTTCCATGACCCCAGGAGACGATGCTAGGCTGTGAACAGTATATAAAATGAGAGCTTTTTTTTTTTTTTTTTTTTTATGAATTTGTCTTAGGACCCACTGTCTTTAGTTCTTGGACATTTCACTTTGTTTTTGTGAGTACAAATTTAAAAATCCCTCACTGGGAAAAAAAATTATTGTCCTTATCCTAATCAACACAAGGATATATACTGGAATTAATATTAAGCAGCTTTCTGTCAATATGATGAAACATCTGAAGCAATCAGTTAACTAACAAAAAGAAAAGGTTTAGCCAGGCATGGTGGTGCATGCCTGTAATTCCTGGGACTTGGGATGCTGAGGCAGGAGGATCACAAGTTCAAGGCCAGCCTCAGAAAATTAGTGAGGCCCGAAATAATTTAGTGAGACCCTGTCTCAAAATAAAAAATAAACAAAAAAAAAGATGGATGTGACTCAGTGGTTAAGTGCCCCTGGATTCAGTCCCCAGTACCAAAAGATTAAAAAAAAAAGAAAAAGTTTATTTTTGGTTCACAGTTTTGGAAGTTTCAGCTCAGGTTTCAGTGGCCCCATGGCTCTAGGCTGCCCAAAAGGCAGCACTATCAGAGGAACTCCTGTGGATCAGCCATGTATACATCATCAGCCAGGAAGCAGGGGAGGAGAGAGAGCCTAGGGTTCCACCTCCCTTCTAGGTCACACCCCTGAAGACCAAAGGACCTCCCACAAGGCCCCATCTCCTAAAGTTTTCTCCACCACCCACTGGACTAGCCCAGGGGCAAAAACTTTAATATGTGGACCTGGGGGGGGGACACTTATTCAAACCACAACATGTGGTCTTTGGAAGTAGACAAATGAAGGTTTAAAAATCAGTCCAACTATTAAGTAATAATTATGTGACCTTGAAGAAGTGATATAACAATCTCTTAGAGCCCAGATGGCTCATCTCTATGCTTGGGGCAATAAGAATCACTAATCCTTAGGTAGAGTTCACCACGTGCCAGACCTTGCTACAAGCACACTAAATTGTTTGATTCTCGAGTTATCATCATCCCAATTTAGCGAAAGCACACGAAGGCAAAGACGGGTAAGTGGCCTGCCCCAGGTCATGTGTCAGTAACTAGCAAATTTGAGATTCAAACCTAGTGGTGCCAGAGTCTAAATTCTTAACCCCCATACCGTATGTCTTCTCACTGATACTGCATGAGATAACTCTGAGAATTAAATGCAACAACCTTATTAATGCATGCACATAATAAATAGCATGCTTGGGGCTGGGGATGTGGCTCAAGCGGTAGCGCGCTTGCCTGGCATGCGCGCAGCGCTGGGTTCGGTCCTCAGCACCACATACAAATGAAGATGTTGTGTCCGCCAAAAACTAAAAAAAATAAATATTTTTTAACACTTTTTTAGTTATAGGTGGACACAATATCTCCATTTTATTTTTATGTGGTGCTGAGGATCGAACCCGGTGCCCCGCGCATGCCAGGCGAGTGCGCTACCACTTGAGCCACATCTCCAGCCCCTAAAAAAACAAATATTTTTTTAAAAAAATTTCTCTCTCTCTCTCTCTCTCTCTCTCTCTCTCTTTAAATAAATAAATAAATAAATAAATAAATAGCATGCTACCTTTTATTTTACCCTCCTGGGAAGATTGTTATTTTCCTGGTCCTGGATACTCAAATCTCAGTCAAACAGGTATGATACAACCATCCCATTCTGCCTGCAGATCAGACAGCACAGCACACACAGCCTCTTGGCTTCATAAAGGAAGGCATGAATGGAAAGAGATGAGTTTTTGGAGTGTGTGTGTGTGTGTGTTTTACAACACTGAGGATTGACCCCACCGGCCCTCTACCACTCAGCTACATCTGCAGCCCACTTTACTTTTTATTTTGCTACAGGGTCTAGTTAAATTGCCCCGGCTGGCTTTAACACAAAATCCTCCTGCCTTGGTCTCCCAAGTCACTGGGATTACAGGTGTGTGCCACTGTACCTGAGTCCTGGGATGAGGCTGTTCTGATAGTGGAAGTGAAGTGATAAGGACCTTGAGTATCCATGGGGAGGCAGTGTACTGTAGGGTAAAGAATAGCGGCTTTGGTGTTCTGCAGGATATGAGGCGGTGGTAGAAGCCTACCCTGGTGGTGGGTAGAAGCCTACCCTAGCATGCCTTCCTAGCATGCATGCAGCCCTAGGTTGGATTCCCCAGCACCCTAAAAGTTTCACCAAAACCTGGATGAGATGATCCTCACAATTCTCAACCAGCTCTTGCTCAGATATCACATTCCCCAAGCAATCTAGGTCCCCAAAAGAATGTCCTGGTATAGTGAACACAAATATTCCTGGCCTCAGATCTTCATTATAAAGATATAGAATCAGACTTATGAATTAGAAGCCATCGATATCCAGAAGACAGAAAAATCCCTTACTTTCTTTCCACCACTAGATTCTATCATTGGGGAAATTTTGGAGATGGCATACTGAATCTCTGGCTGGCTGAGCACCTACTATGGGCTGGCATAGTGAAGAATTCAACACTGAAAATGACTCAGTCCTGCAGAAACATCTTAAAATCTTTATACAGATTATAAAGCAAATACATGAAGAGCTAAAATAAGGCACAAGTTGGACAAAATACTATCTCATTATCACCTTGAAAAACCCCCAAGGCCAAATCTAAGCCTCCTAGTTCTATTCAACTTACGGAGGTGATAATGAGGAGAAAATGTTCTTGCCCATTAAAAGAGATCTTAATGTGGGAACCAGGACTAGCTGCTAAATGGTGACATTTTACCTTTAGAGATGCACAGACAGTACATTTACCTCTTATGACATATACTTTAGAGAACTACTTCCACAGAAGGGGGAGAAAACGAAAATGTAAACATAGGAGAACAGAAAGGTAATTTATTTATAAAGAAAGGGTAAGAGGGGCTGGTGGCCAAGGCCATCTGCCCTCACAGTGACACAGGAGTAAATCAGGCACAACTCAGTGGCTCCCAAACCAAGCTGGTGCTATTGTGGCTGATGACACTGAGGGCCTTAGTGCCAGTCCCCCTGTCCCCCAGGCTTGTCTCACACACCCTGGCTGCTTCTGCCCCTAATCACCTGTCCCACCTTAGCCTGGATTCAAACACAGCCTCTGCTGAACCTCTTCCCCCTTGGGCTAGAGCACAACTCTCCCTCCTCCACATGCCCACGCACATGCTGTCCCCAGAGCCTTGATGGCATTCCTCACGCTTCTTTACATGTGGCTTTGAGGCAGCAAAAAGAAAATCCAATTCAGAAAAGCTGGGTAGGCATCTGCATCACGCCACCAAGTACCTGGTAGAAAAACAGGAAAGTCATATTCCCCATCTCAAGAGGTGGAGGAGGGCTTGCCTCCACTTCACAGGTGATGTGAGGGTTAATGAGGTAGTTTAGGACAATGGTCAGCCAGCCAGGGAGCTCAGCATGTGAGGGCATCAGGAACCTGCAGCAAAGGAAAAGAAGGTGCGATTTATCAAAGATGGTTTTGAAGGAAATAACCTAGTTTTTTGTTGTTAATGTCTCTCTCTCTCTCTCTCTCTCTCTCTCTCTCTCTCTCTCTCTAAGATCTAGTTTTTAGTGCTGAGTGTGGTGGTGCACGCCTGTAATCTCAGTGATTCAGGAGACTGAGACAAGAGGATCTCAAGTTCAAAGTCAGCCTTAGCAACTTAGAGAGACCCTGTCTTGAAATAAAAAATATAAAGGACTGGGGATGTGGCCCAATGGTTAACCACCCCTGTGTTCAATCCATGGTAGAAGAAAGAAAGAAGGAAGGAAACAAAGAACAAAAGAGACGGAGGGAGGGAGGGAAGAAGGAAGAAAGGGAAGAAAACAAATTTGAGGCTGACCAGGACAACTTAGTGAAATCCTGTACCCCCCCCAAAAAAAAAAAAAAAATGGGCTGGGAATGTAGCTCAGTGGTAGAACATTCTTGGGTTCAATCCCCAGTGTCTGAAATAAAATGAAATAAAATAAAGGTAGCCCAATGGTAGAGGACTCTAGAGTTCCATCCCCAGTACTATAAGAAAAAAAGAAAGAAGAATCAAGAATGAGGACTGAAAATAAAAAGGTATAAAAAGCAAAATCTATGGGGCTGGAATTGTGGCTCAGTGATAGAGCGCTTGCCTGGAATGTGTGAGGCACTGGGTTTGATTCTCAGCACCACATATAAATAAAAAATAAAGGTTCATCAACAACTAAAATGAATAAAATATATAAAATTAAAAAAAAAAAAGCAAAATCTAGGTGAAACAGTCATAGAGCTCTTGAATGAAACAGACGGGCAGGGTTCTGCTGTCAGTGCAGTGAAGTTTACTAAAATATATTGAGTTTAACACTTGAGAATTTGGGTTTAATCCCCAGTACTGGGGGGAAAAAAAATCATTTGGCATGATTTTTAAAGCTACTTCTAAGAGAACAAACACCACAGGAGGAGTCATTTCACTTTTTGGCATAGGAGGGGTACTCAGGGGCACTCAAACACATCCCCAGCCCTATTTTATATTTTATTTAGAGACAGGGTCTCACTGAGTTGCTTAGCACCTTTCGGTTGCTAAGGTTGGCTTTGAATTTACGGATCATTTTGCCTCAACCTCCTGAGCCTCTGGGATTACAGGCATGCCCCAATCTTTAATCTCTTCTACATAAGAATAGAAGAGGCAACCAGGAGCTGTGGTGTTCCACACCTGTAATCCCAGAGGCTTGGCTCCAGGAGGCTAAAACAGGAGGGTTTAAAGTTCAAAGCCATGCTCAGCAATTTAGTGAGGGCCTAAGCAACTCAGTGAGACCCTGGCTCTAAATAAAATATTAAAAATGGCTGGGGATGTGGTTCAGTGGTAAGCGCCTGTGGGTTCAATCCCTGGTACAAAAAAAAAAAGTAGGCCAACTTGAACTTCTAAACTTCATGAAATAGAACTTTCTAATTGGGGACTTTTATTTTATAGTGGATGAGAATGTGTTCTCCAGGAGGAACATTTTGCTGTATTCACTGGAAATGCCACATAAATGCACTCTACTTGTGACCTCCTGTATTTCTTTGGAGGCTCAGTTTTGCCTGATAGAGGAAATAGGGTGTGGTGAATTGTGACGCTTTAAGGGTAATTGAATTATAAAGCCATTACCCCTCAGAACCTCAAATGTGGTACACATGGCTCCACACATTTCTGAGTTCTGCAATTAAAATAGAAACCTCAGCAGATATTTAATGTCCTTTGTCCTAGGAAAAAGAAGACACATATTATAAAACATATGAGTTACTGGGAAAGCTAAATGAAGACAGTTAATTACAGTTCTCTCACAAGTTTGATACTTGATGACATCCCAAGCACAGGGAATACTTGTTCTTTTCTTTCTGGAGACTGACCCTTGTCATTGAGAGGGAAGAGGTCAGCCCAAAGACAGGATAATTCAGTAAAATATCACTGTCCTCTCAAGATTCTCAACCAGAATGTTTCCCAAACTTGCCAGATAAGAATTATCTGAGCAGTTGTTACAGGTCAGATTTCCAGACAGATTTCCTAGGTGTAGCAATTTTAACAAGCATCCCAGATGATTCTTATCACCGTCATGAAACCAAGGCTCAGCAGCCTCAGGATCAAGACATTGGAATAATTGCAGCAGTCACAGAGCAATGTGCTTTAACCTATATGCAGCTGGGAAGCCACTGGGATTTGTGACTTAAAAATTTCATCTTCAACCCAAGATGCTCAACATATCAATGAATGTGCATTCCTTATTATCACCCATGATGGTTTTCTTCTTCATGTCTTGGGGGAATGCCATATGCCCAGAGTTTCTGGCAGCAGAAAACTAAAATATTAACAGAATAAATTACTTAGCATTAGACATGTGCAGCAGAACTATTCTTCAGTATTTGGAATATTAACAAATTTTGGACCTGGCCAAGGATCATTAATAACATTGTCCTCTGAGCATATTATTTGAAAAAAAAAAAAAAAAAAAAAAAAAAACCTTCAGAATTTGCTTTCAACTGTCCCAGTATTAGCATCTTCATCATCCACAAAGAAAGCAGGGCGTTGTTTTGCCAGCTCTTCTAAGTGCATTCTCCGTGATACCTACAGCTGGGGACAGTTCACCTTGGGAACAGCGCCAGAACCCATGGCTGCCACCGCCCCTTGGCTGCCAGTGTTCAGTGCCAGTCCAGCATGGCCCCAGACAGCAGAGGACTTGAGCGGGACAGAGGAGGGTCTGCCTGCAGGGAAAGAAAGAGGCTCACTTCCCTCTCTTCAGCTCAGGAGAGCCACCCAGACCAGCTCAAGCCCGTCACACATATGAACCGTGGGAAGAATCTCAGACTCATGATAAAATATAAACCTGTAAGAAAGTTTAATTATTTTAAAAATATCTTTATTCTTAATTGTTGAGAAGTAATACATTTATATATTTTTAAATAAAAGATATAAGGTGGAAAATCTTGCTTCTACTTTTCTTCAATCTGATAAATCCCCTTCTTCCTGCCCAAATTACCACTATATTAGTTTTTTATATATCCTTCCAGAATTTTGGCAAAAACAAGCAAAGAAAGCCTAAGACTTGCAAAAAAAAAAAGTCCTTGAGAAGGGCGTGGCAGCACATACCTATAAAACCAGCAACTCAGGAGGCTGAGGTAGGAGGATCTCAAATTCAAGGCCAAATTCTTGCTAAATTGCTGAATTTAGCAAGAATCTGTCTCAAAATAAAATTACAAAAGGACTGGGGATGAAGCTCAGTAGTAGAGTGCTTGCCTATCCTGCTTTCAATCCCCAATACTGCTAAAAAAAAAAAAAAAAGGTCACATTGGGAGAAGAGAGAGGCACTAGTCAAGGGAAGGCTTAGGAGGAAGAGAGGAGGGCAGGCACAGAAATGCTTACCTTCCTATTGCAAAAACCATACTGTTTCCTAAATAGGGGATTTCCTCCAGACTGATTTTATGAAAGGAAAACTTTTAATTCAGTGTCTTGGATCATGAAAATATTTAAAGGTACATCCTTTTATTTTACTTTATTATTTATTTTTTCAATGCTGGGGATAGAACCCAGGGCTTCCCATACCCTATGCAAGTACTCTACCTCTGAGCCATACTCCCAGGGCTCCTTGTCTTGTTACCAAACTTTAAACTGCTGAGCCGTATTGTAGGGATTTGTAATGGCCCCTTTCTAGTCTTACCCACTCAGGAGTCACAATGGAATTTTCACCTTCTGCTATGACTTTATTAATACATCAATAAGTGTATCTCAAAGTTACTTAAACTTCAAAATTTAAAATGCTGCAAATATTTCTAAAAACTTGTGATAACTTTAACTTAATTCCTCCTTTGCAATCCTATTGGTGTTCAGTGACCTGGGATGTTGGCAAAATTCAGGCAGAATTAAATGAGCATCCTCAAACACTCATGATAAGAACATAAATTGTTTCCACAGTTTTTCTTTTTCTTTTTTTCTTTTGTACCACTGAGACACACCCCCAGCTCCCCTCCCGCTTTTGTGAGGGAGGGTCTCCTTAAATTGCTTAGGGCCTCACTAAATTACTAAGGCTGGCTTTGACCATAGAATCCTCCTGAGTCACTGGGTTTACAAGTATGAGACACCCTCCCAGCTCCCAGTATTTTGTTTTTGTTTTTGAGACAGGGTCTCACTAAGTTGCCCAGGCTGGACTGGAATTAGTGATCCTTCTACCTGAGCCTCCCATATTGCTGAGATTCTAGGCATGTTCCACCAGCCAGACTAGATCCACATTTTTGGAGGGAAATTTGGTACCATTACAGATAAAAATAAGAATAGTGCCAGACTCCAAAGTTGCATTTCTTTTTTTTCTTTCTTTCTTATAGTGTTGGGGATGAGAACCCAGGGCCTTGTGCATGTAAGGCAAGCACTCTACCAACTGAGCTATATCCCCAGCCCTACAAAGTTGCATTTCTGAGCATCTATACTAAGGAAATTTTACATTTCAGCTATAAGAATGAAAGGGAAGTGATCCAACAATAGGAAACTTGATGAGCAGGTGTTCTCAAATAGTTTGGGATCCCTTTATACTTGTAAATATTTTTGAGTACACCACAGTGCTTTTGTTTACGTGCATCATATTGATTCATATTTGCTATATTAGAATTTTAAACTGCTTTGGGGATGTAGCTTATTGGTAGAGTGCTTGCCTAGCATGTGCAAGTTCTGAGTTTGATACCCAGCACTGCAGAAGGAAAAGAAAGAAAGAAAGAAAAAGAAAGAAAGAAAGAAAGAAAGAAAGAAAGAAAGAAAGAAAGAAAGAAAGAAAGAAAGAAAGAAATTTTAACTAAGAAAAAAAATTCAAATAATCACTCCAGGTCTTTTCCAGATGTACATTGTTACTTCAGTGTGCAGTAAAAGTGCCTTATGCATACTTTCCCATTTCATCACACAGACTATTAATAGGATATAGACTCAAAGGTTGAGATTTAATATAATCAATAATTCATTATTAAACAATTGGTCAAATAATTACTTAAATAAAAATTTAATTGTTCTTTGATTATCCAATTACTATTTAATTATTTATTGTTATATAATTGGTAAGTGTTGGTTATTACAGTATGAAAAGGTACATAATAAAAACTACAAGATTTCTGGGCATCATGCTTGTAATCCTAGCTATTTAGAAGATTGAGGCAGAGGGACAACAATTAGGCAAGACAGACAATTTAGTGAGCCCCTGTCTCAAAATAAAAAAAGAGCTGGGGACACAGCTCAGTGTTATAGTGCCCCTGGATTCAATCCCCAGTACCATTAAAAACAAACAAACAAACCAAAAAACCACAAAGCTCAGCACAGTGGCACATGCCTTGCAATCCCAGGGGCTGTGAATGCTGAGGCAGGAGGATTGTGAGTTCAAAGCCAGCCTCAGCAATTTAGTGAGACCCTAAGAAACTTAGCAAACCCTGTCTCAAAATTATATTTTTAAAAAGGGATGGGGCTGAGTGCAATGGTGCTCACCTGTCATCCCAGCAGCTTGGGTCGCTGAGACAGGAGGATCACAAGTTCAAAGTCAGCTTCAGTAACTATTGAATCCTTAAGCAACTTAGTGAGACACTGTCTCAAAATAAAATAAAAATGAAAGAAAGAAAGAGGCAGGCTGGGGATATGGCTCAGTGGTTGAGTGTCCTTGAGTTCAATCCCTGGTACCAAAAAAAAAAAAAAAAAAAAAATCAAAATCAAATCTAAGACTTGTGGGAAAATGAATTTGGAGCATACAATACACAGAAACTTTAGTAGTGACATACTAAGAAAAATAACAATAAAAACAACAGCACAGTTTTATACCAGTTAAGTATATATTTTACTAAAATAGCACTTGGCCTTGAAAAAGATTTGCAGTTTTCTTGTGGAGCCGCTGAGTTCCCAGCCCATAGCCCTGTGTGGGCAGGGAATGATGGAGAGGGGCAGAGTGAGGAGATTGGAGAGGGAGTCACTGCCAACCGGGTTGAAGGTTCTCTGAAATGGGACAGAAAGCTGTAACCTCAGATATCTATGAGTGAGATTCATGGTCCTTGTGAGTGTGTGGGAGTGGTGGGGTTTTTGTGTTTCTATGAGGCTAAATAAACCTGTGGACAACTTTGTATCATTGTTGCCCTTTGTTTTCTGTTCTTTTCTCTCTGTATCTCACTAGCAGCTCACACTTTTCCTTCTTTTCTTTTAATATTTTTTTTTAGTTGTAGTTGGACACAATACCCTTATTTACTTATTTTTTATGTGGTGCTAAGGATCGAACCCAGGGCCTCGCCTGTGCTAGGCAAGCGCTCTACCACTGAGCCACAACCCCAGCCCCCCCCCCCATTCTTTTCCTTCTTTTTGCTGTTTGTTTCGTGTGGATGAAAATGTGGCAAAGGAAACAAAATTTGCATTGTGCTCAACTTGCTCCCTGATGACCTAGATCATGTTGGAACAGATGCATGTTCTCAAAACAAGAGTTATGGCAGAATTGATATATTTAGGTGATACTTATAAATTTGAAAATGCACACAACATGAACATCAATCACCTGAGATTAAAGGAAATTTAAATTTTCTTCTTTCTGCTGATTTGTTAAGTTTCCTTCAAGCGACATCTATCAGTTTGTAATGAGACATAGAAAATAAAATATTTTTAAAATAAAAAATCCAGAGCTGGAAACAGTGGCACATACCTGTAAACCTACTGACTTGGGAGGCTGGGTGGAAGGATCACAAGTTCAAGACCAGCTTCTGAAAAACCAGCCTCTACCTCAGAGCAAAGCCTGTCCAAGGAAGGGGGCGTGATTCTTGGAAAGACCCACAGAGCACTCCTAGGCACATACCCAGCCTGCTGAGTTGTTTATCTACAAATACCAGGAGAGATCTGTGGAGCCAGGTGTCCCTGACTCAGTCAGGCTAGGTGGGGACCCATGGCAACCCCCTAGCAACCACCAATGATCATGAGACAGAGAAATACCTGGGATGCCAGATGACCCTCCCAGTAGTTTATGGTGGTTGATAACATGTTGGGAAACCATGTAGTTCAGCACGTACTCCCCTCGTGGTTTAAACCAATCAGTTCAAATGAATCCCCCTCTTGTACTAGCCAATCACCCTTACCCAACTTGTTCCCACCAGTGAATGTGCTAATCATGTTTTAGAGTTGTTTTATGATTTTCCCTCGGTGTGTGATGATTTGCTAAGAGATGCTATGATGTATGTGAAGTCCCTGCCTTCCCCAAAGAGTGTATAAAACTGCTGCAAACCCTGGGCTCGGGGCCTCCCAGCATCACCAGTTGCTGTGTGTGTGTGTGTGTGCGGAGGAGCGAGCTAGCTCCCAAACACCTCTTTGCTGCTTACATCCATCTTGGTCTCTGGTGGTCTGGGGGTCCTGAATTTGAGCATAACCCTTCGGCAAGTCAGTGAGACCCTGTCTCAAAAGTAAAAAGGACCAGGGATGAACTCAGTGGTGAAATGCCCCTGGGTTCAATTTCCTGTACCAAGAAAAGAGAGAGAGAGAGAGAGAGAGAGAGAGAGAGAGAGAGAGAGAGAGAGAGAGAGAGAGAGAGATTAAAAATCTAGAGCTCAGTGGAAGAGTGTTTGAGAATTTAGGCCTAATACCAAGCGTGCAGCGGGGGAGGGGTGGCGCGCCGGGATGATTAAGTCAAACTAAAAATCCTGTGAAAACCTGTGATTTGATTCTAAAAAACAACTTCAAAACTATGATTCTGTCCTGATCTCCCAGGATCATATGAGAGCCCTCTCCTGCTTCCCTCCTGGTCAAAGAATCATTAAAAGGTGGAGCTATCATTTTATCAGATTCCTGAAGACTGGTCTCGCCCAGCTTCCTTATTCTACATTTAAGGAAATAAAGGCCCCAAAAGGTGAACGACTTGCCCAAGGTCACGTAACCAATTGGTGGCAACTCGGGAACAGATCATGAAGTCTCCTGGCTTACAGTTTAATTATCCTTTTCATTCTTCATCTACTTGTTTTGTTTTTTTTTTTTAATTTTTTCCTAACAGTGACAGAAGTATTGTAGAACCCGGCTTGGTTTACACAATACCAAATCAACAAATCATTTCAGTCCAAAGAAATCTAACAAAACAAAACAAAACTGTCAACTAGGTGAAAAATAAAATCATGCCAACTTCTTGTTCCACTTTGTATAGATGAAACAACCAGTAATTACGTGGTTGCTTCCCTTTTCAACTGGTTGCTTTGGCATTAGGTTCTCATAGCTTCCGTGAGAGAACAACCCAACAAGGAGTGGGTGGGAAGGAGAGGAAGAAAACTCTCATTTTTTAAAGGCAAATTAAGCTTCTCAAACCCTACTGTCAGTATAGATAATGAATTAGGACCCTCCTTATTGGGGATTGAACCCAGTGCATTCAAGGCAAGCACTCTATCAACTGAGTTATATCCCCAGCCCCAATTCTTGATATTAATACAGAGCACCCACAGATTTCATGTTCTGGAGCATTCTAATTAATAGTCCTATAAAAATAGGAGAATTGGGGTGTAGCTCAGTGGTAGAGCATTTGCCTAGCATTTGCAGAGCATTTGCAGGGTTCAATCCTCAGCACTGGTGGGGGGAGGGGGGCTCAAGAGGGGTAGGGAAAGAAAGACAAAAAAAAAAAAAAGGATGTGACTTTAAAGCAAAGAAAAAAAAAATTCAGTTGTATCTCAGTGAAACCACATGCTTTCATTTATTGACCTTCAACAGATTATCTGATATCAACCATAGAAAAAATTTTTAATTTGTTTTTACTATGCAGCTGATTTGGTATACAATTCATTGGGCTAAAGCCTCTGTGAATATAAGAGGGGGGAAATATATCTTGTGAATAAGAAAGGAAGAGAAAAACCTAGCAAGGCCAAATACTGGCTGTTCTCAAGAACATGATGGGAACTAATGAAAAGCCAGGTTTCCGGCCTTCAACAATTAAGTGATCAGCTGCCTTCGGTTACCCCTAACAACTCACACAGACAGGAGATTACCAGGCGAACAGGCTGCAACAGTTCGGGATCCAGAGCCAATTGGAGTGATGAAATGACACATATTCCCAGGGCTGTCGCTACCTTCTCATTTAAGAAAGAAGGAAGTGGAATTATTAAAAAATCCAGAACTTGGCAGATGTTGGCTGAGGTACAGTCATTAACGTAATGCACACAGAAAAAGAGCCCAAGAGGGCAGCTGTGGTCAAAAGGATCAGGCTGGCTGCTGACGAAGTGCCCTGCTTTTCCCTCAAGTAATAGCTACTGAAGCTTTTTTAAAATTTGTTTTGTTTTATTTTCTGATTCCAGAGGGAATACTCAGAAAAGTCAATTCTGGAAAATACAAAACACTAATAACAACAAAGAAGAAACTTAAGTCCACAACAGAATCTCACCACCCAGAGATAACATTTTTAAACATACACCCCAAAATCTTTTTGCTATGAATATATGTATTTTTACATAATTGAGATCAAACTGTGTACAAGCTTATAACCTGTTTTTTCCCACTTGATATAATATTTGCAAAATTTCCTCATGACTTTATAGATTGTTTGAAAACACTGTTTTGAAGGATTATATAAAGTCCCATGGTATAGATCAGATACCCTCAATTGTTTTACCATTTTTCAGGATTGGCCATTGAGATTTGTTTCAAATTTTGACTATCACAAAGACCTTAGAAACATCTGTCTATGAACATAAGTCTTTTTATTTTCTATCCTTAATACCTTTATTTATTTATTTATATATATATATATATATATATATATATATATATATATTTTAGTTGTTGATGGACCTTTATTTTATTTATTTGTATGTGGTGCTGAGAATCGAATCCAGTGCCTCACGCATGCTAGGCAAGCGTGCTACCACTGAGCCACAACCCCAGTACCCCCTTATTCTTTATAATAGTCTTATTATTTTTTTAAGAGAGAGAGAGAATTTTAATATTTATTTCTTTTTAGTTTTCGGCGGACACAACATCTTTGTTTGTATGTGGTGCTGAGGATCGAACCCAGGCTGCACACATGCCAGGCGAGCGTGCTACCGCTTGAGCCACATCCCCAGCCCCTAGTCTTATTATTATAATTAAGCATCAAAATAACCCTATGAGGTAGTACAAATGATGAAGTATAGGGAAGGAAAGGAAATAATGTACTCAAGGTCACAGTAAGTGGGAGAACATGAATTTGAAGCGAGACTGCCACTGTCTCTTTTATAGGGGAATTCACTGAAACAAACGTGATTTTTTTTAAAGAAAATTTGGTGACTATTGTTAAACTAACCAATAATTTTTTTTTATTATTTATTTATTTATTTATTTTAGTTCCTGGGATTGAACCCAGGCCTCATGCATGCCAGCCAAGCACTCTACCACTGAGCTAAACCCTCAGTCCTATTCAATTATCTTCAAGAAAGAATGTAACAATTTATATTATCTAAAGAAGAACCATCTGTCTGAGATTCTGTGATTCAAAAATTCCCATTTATCAAACATAGCATTTGTATGATATTAAATACAGATCTGTGTGTGAGAGAGAAAATGGAGATTGAACTCATGGCCTTGTGCATGCTAGGCAAATGCTCTACCACTGGCTTTGCCCCAGTCCACAGAAAAACCATTTTATGGGGCTGGGGATGTGGCTCAAGTGGTAGCGCGCTCGCCTGGCATGCGTGCAGCCCGGGTTCGATCCTCAGCACCACATACAAACAAAGACGTTGTGTCCACCGAAAACTAAAAAAAAAATAAATATTAAAGAATTCTCACTTTCTCTCTCTCTCACTCTCTCTTTAAAAAAAAACTACATTTAAAAAAAAAAAGAAAAAGAAAAACCATTTTATGCCATGCTGTACCATCAGGCAAGTGGTACAAAACCGAATCATATCTGTATACCCACTTAACAAAAGATGCTCATAACAACCTGTAGGGGAATAGGAAGGATCCGCCATTGCTCAGATAAGCCTATACTCAGGGAGAGTGCCATCATGCCCCATGTACATGCCATAAAATGATCAGGTGCACAAACAATGGTTTTTAACTTTAAAATGTTTCATTGATGGGCACGGGAAAAGGTACTAAGCATTCTAAAGAATACTCAACTATCTCTAAAAACTGGGACCAAAAAAGAAAAAAATGAGAGCTGGGTGTGGTGGTGCATATCTGCAGTTCCAGTAGCTCAGGAGGCTGAGGCAGGAGGATCCCAAGTTCAAAGCCAGCCTCAGCAACTTAGCTAGACCCTGTCTCAAAATAAAATATTAAAAGTCTGGGGATGTGGCTCACTGGTTAAGTACCATTAGGTTCAATCCCTGGTACCAAGAAATAAAGTGAAATAATAATAAAAAAAAAAAAAACTGGGTCCATACAATAAACTACATACTTAATATATAATACATTTATGCAATAAAATACTATACAGCAATAATAAAATGTGTGATGGTCATCAACATAATTTTGTGAGGAAGAAGCCAAACTCAAAAGAAGGTATACTTATGTGATTTCATTTTTACAAAGTTTGAAAATAGATAAATGAAACATACCTGTGGTACTAGAAATGAGGATAGTACTTAACTTTGAGGAGGTTTGGAAAGAGTTTGGGGACTGAGAGGACATGAGGAAGGCTTCTGAGGCACTGGTAATGTGCTAATAGGTTCTAATGATGAGCATTTCTACCTGTTTTTGTAAAAACTCATCAAGCTGAACAACGGAGCTGTGAAGTGTTCTAATAGGTATTGTATTTCAATTTTTTTTTTTTTTTTTGTACAGAGGATCGAACTCAAGAGGCACTCTACCACAGAGCCACACCCCCGTCCCTTTCTATTTTGATCCAGGGTCTTGCTAAGTTGCCTCAAATTTGTGATCCTTCTTCTTTTAACCTCCCAAGTAGTTGGAATTACAGGTGTGTGCCATTGCATCCAGCTTCAATTTTTTTGTTGTTGTTGTTTTTGTTGTTACTAGGGATTGAGCTGAGAGGCACTTAACTATTGAGCCACATTCTCAGCCCTTTTTTTATTTTTTATTTTGAGACAAGGTCTTGATAAGTTACCTAGGGCTTTACTAAATTGCTGAGACTGACTTTCAACTTGCGATCCTCCTGCCTCAGCCTCCTGAGTCACTGGGATTACAGGCATGCACCAACGCACCTGACCAGCTTCAATTAATAATTGTCTTTTTTTTTTTCAGCTTCAATTATTTTTCAGGTTGGTTTTGTTTTGGTTTGGTTTTGGATGTGACAGGCAGTGGTGTTGCACACTTGTAAGTCCAGCCACTGAGAAGGGTGAAGCAGGAAAATCATAAATTCAAGGGCAGCCTGGGCAATTTAGTGAGAACCTGTCTCAAAATTAAAAAGGGATAGAGATGTGGCTCAGTGGTAGAGTGCCCCTGGTTTCAATACCCAATAATGAAAATACTAAGTATATAATAAACAAGCAGAGAAAAAACAAAAAATAGAGCCCATTTTTATTTTGGATTGTAAGTCCCACCTGTAATATCCACTGAGGTCCTCTTATACCATATAAAACTCAGCCTAAGGTCCTTCCTCTCGCTCATGACTCTTTATGTCAGTTAAGTCTCCTTTGTTTCTGCCATTTGGAGAATTTTCTAGATAAAGTCTAATAATACAGAATAAATAACATTAGTAAAATAAGTCTGCTTTTATTTAAATGTATTGATAAAGAAATATTAAACATATCACTTAATTATTCTCCAAATAAATTTTCATAGCTTCATACTGCATCATGATTTGTTTCTGAGCTCCTATTTTGGGTTATTTAATTTGTTTCCATTTTTCAATCTTATAAATAAAATGCCAGGGAACTTCCTTGTTAAAAAAAAATTGTGCATTCATTTCTGATTATTTTCTCAAGATCCTAAGCAGGTCATATGTCTATATTACCATGTTGTCAATTACTGGAATGACATCAGCCTTTGGGGCAGCAGCCTGACCATATTGCTTGTTCATATTGAGTTTTCAGCCAAAGAGCTCTCTTCCTCACTTTTTGCCACTTATCCACCTCTCCTTCATCCAGTGTCCAAAACCTTTTGTAATAACCCAGCATTCTAAGCCTAGCGGGATCATTTTAAGATGGTTGTTAGTTATTAGAGCAATACAAGTTTAATGTAGGAAGTGTGGAAGAACACAGAGAGACTAAAAGACACACACACACACACACACACACACACACGTATTTGCTATTCCACAAGCCAGAATTTTTTCTTTGTTGCAGAACTGAGCACACACAGTTCTAAGCTTGCCTGGAAACCCCCATACTGTAAAGGGAGCTCCTGATGGGTCCTCCCCTCTCCATGTCCTATCTCCCCTTCCTCATCCCAAGACTCTCCCAGGAGTCTGGGCTGGATCAGCCTTGCCTACCTGGAGCTTCCTGGCCTTCTCCCAATGCAAAAAACTCACAGCCCTTTGGGGGATGCCTTGGATACCATCCCGCTAGGTCCATTCCCAACTGATATTTCACACCCAGCTGCCTTCTTTGTGTAGAATCATCAGAAGACAAACTCTATTTTTGGTAACACCAAATGCATAGACCCCCTTACTATCAATATCAATGTGACTTCTGATTCCAGCACTTATTTATGGTACCTGTACTCTGTGCCCTGCTTCAAAGTCAGACATGTTGGTTCACTGAAGGTCCAAAAGAGCTATATCCTCCCCCAAGAGTTCGAAGTTTGGTGAGCCTGTCCCAAATGGGAAGCTGGAATGGTAACATCCCTCAGGGAATAGTCTCCAGATTATCTACCATGTGAAGTACTAAGTTAGTACAGCCATGAACGTTTAGGGACAGCCTGGGTTACCACTGTCATCAGAGCCAATCTGTCCCTCCACTGTACTGGAGTGCTGTATCAATATGTCCAGTGGAACAGTTAGAATGATTCAGAGTCCAAGTCTGTCTCCTCTACAAAACTCAATGCCCCCATTCCTTGCTGTGTCCCCAGAGGACCAGTGCAGTACCTGAACATCGACAGGAAGTCCTTAGTGAATGCTCACAGAAGGCACAGATGTCTTAGACCTCTATGTAATGACCACAAGAAAAATAATTTGGGGGCCGGGGTTGTGGCTCCTGGTAGAGCTCTCACTTAGCATGTGCGAGGCCTTGGGTTCGATCCTCAGTACCACATGAAAATAAATAAAATAAAGTTATTGTGTCCTTCTACAACTAAAAAATAAAAATAAAATAAAAACCATTTTTGACATAACACAAGACTGAAACCTTAAAATATGACCCAACTCCCTTGAAATAGTCCTTAAGGCTAATGAGAAGGACAAAACGAAAAACATTTTCAAATCTTGAAGCTGCAATGTCATTTTCACTGTTTTTCAATTTTGCGAGCCCTTTATGGATTTCCCAAGAGTGTTTCCATGGTCAGGGAAAACCACGGATTTAAAGTGTAAATGCCGAGTAATCTGGGTAACAAATTCCTTTCAGATTTCAGAAGAGAAAGAATAAATGTTCACAAGTGCTAATCTAACTTCAAACCAACAAAATCAATAAAAATTAATGTAGGCTTTCTGGAAGTCCAGAACCGAGTAAGCTATAGTGCTTGAAAAATAGGTAAACAGTCCCTTCTTCTGGTCATTATCAGCTGAAGAGCACAAGACATTAAATAAACAGTCATATTATGTTCAGAATACCTTGAAGATGAAAAAGACAGCAGAGCATTTGCAGAAGATGATGGCAGAAGGAAAGACAATGACAGTGAGGTAAAATATCTAGAAAATAAAATCATGTAGCCGGCTTTTAGAACGGACAGATTCTGAAAGAAGCAGGTATCTTTCTATCCAAATTTTTTTTAAAAATTAAGGCTTTTAAAAAATTAGTTCTTTGATTTGTATTTATATTGGTGTTTTTTTTTTTCGATGGTACCGGATATATGAACCCAGGGCCCACATCCCCAGCAGAGAAGGCTTTAGACATGCTTAAATTCAACTCTTCATTTCCTCATTAACAGGTTAAGAAACTGAAGACTTAGGGATTTTTCTTTTCTTTTTTTTTTTTTTAATTTTTATTATTTTTTTATGTGATGCTGAGGATCGAACCCAATGCCTCATGCATGCTAAGCAAGCACTGTTCCTCTGAGCCACAACCCCAGCCCCAGGGATTTTTCAAAGTTAAAACAGGGCACACCTGGTGTCCTAGTCTGTCATTCCAGGCCCTAGATCTCAACAAACATAGCCATCCTGGAATTTGAAGGGGACAAGCTCAAAAGTCTTAGGGAATTCAGGTACAAAGGCACATGCCTATAATCCCAGCAGTTTGGGAGGCTGAAGCAGGAGGAGCTCAAGTTCAAAGCCAGCTTCAGTAACTTAGCGAGGCTATAAGCAACCTAGGGAGATGCTGTCTCTAAATAAAAAAATTAAAATTAAAAAGGGCTGGGGATGTGGGTCAGTGGCTAAGCATCCCTGAGTTGAATCCCTGGTACAAGAGAGAGAGAGAGAAGGGGGTGGGGAGGAAGGGAAGAAGGAAGGAAAGAAGAAAGGAAGGAAAGAAGGAAGGAAAGAAGGAAGGAGGGAGGGAGGGAGGGAAGGAAGGAGGGAGGGAGGGAGGGAAGGAAGGAGGGAGGGAGGGAGAAGCTCTAGGGAAAACAATGGGGTGCTTTTTAAAAAGAATACAATATGCTGTAGTGTCACTTAGTCCTAGAGCATCTGCCTGTCATGTGAGGCCCTGGATCTGATCTCCAGCAGCACAAGAAAGCAAGACAAAACAAACAAACAAGAAAACAAAACAATATAGTAGACTGAATCTGCTTTGTGGGGAGAAGGGTTATAAAGGACATTATTGAGATAATTTGCAAAATTTGAATATTAAAATTAGTGTTTAATAAGCATTAAATTTTCTGAATTTGGTAACTACCGTGGTTATGGAAGGAAATTACCTTGTTGTTAGGAGACATATATTGCAATATTTAAAAAGGCGTGATGGCAGCTGGGTGCAGTAGCACACACTTTTAATCCCAGCTACTACAGAGGCTGAGGCAGGAGGATCACAAGTTTCAGCCTTAGCAACTCAGTCAGACCATGCCTCTAAATGAAAAGGAATGGGGCCAGCTCAGTGGTAGAGCACTTGCCTCAGTTATGCAGAGTCCTGGTACGTCAAAATAAAAATAAAGTCATGATGGCTAGAACTTGTCCTTAAATTATTAATTTAAAAAGCCCATCTTTTCATAGAAAAGGAAATAAAACAAATTTGATAAAAATACTAACAATTGGTGAGACTAAAGAGCATACAGAAATTCTTTGAACAATTCTTGCAACTTTTCCCTAAAGTTCATTTTAAAAACTGAATATTCTATATATTTATAATTGGCAATTGATCAAAAGTATTTCTATGATTTTTTTCAACCTGCCCCCTCCCACCTCATTATTTTTTCAGTGCTGGGGATCAAACCCAGGGCCTTTTGAGTGCTAGGCAAGCATTGAACTACAATAAGAGGTCTCCAAGATCTCTTCATTGTTTTTTTGTGGGGGAGGGGCATTCCAAGGGATTGACCCCAGAGGCACTTTACCACTGAGCTATATCCCCAATCCTTTTTATTTATCATTTCAAGACAAGGTCTCCCTAAGTTGCTGAGGGTCTTGTTAAATTGCTGAAACTGGCCTGGAACTTGCAATCCTCCCTCCTCTGCCTCCCCAGTGGGATTATAGACATGCACTATCATGCTCAGATCCTGGATCCCTTCTTGACCATCACTGGGAAGGAGAAGGTGACAAGCATCTACTTGGCACAGTATGATGGACAGAAAACTCCACCAGACCAAGTGTAGACCTATCATGGTCAGCTGAGCCCTGGTTAGAATCAGGATCAACTAGAAATAAAGCTGTGGATGGAACTCTAGAGTTGATGGCATAAGAGCTAAGCCAGATTCCAGAAGAATCTAGAGATGGAATAGAGAAGTTTGGTAATAGCCTGAAAATGGTGTAGGAGAAGGAGGCCTGGTGGTGCAGCTCAGTGACAGAGCACTTGCCTGGCTTGTACAGTGTCCTGGGTTTGATCCCCAACACCAAAAAGAAAAGAAAAGCATCAGCCAGACACAATAGCACACACTTGCGCTTTTTGCTACTTGTACAGCTGAGGTAGGAGGATCACTGGAGCCTAGGAGTTTGAGACTCACTTAGACAACACAACAAGACCTTGTCTTGAAAAACAAACAAAAATGAGAAAAGAATCTAAGAAGACTCTCAGGCTTCAACATCATGAGGACTATTTCCATGATTTGTTGGTGGCTCCAGGTACTGAAGCAAGAAATATCAAGAAGAGAAGAATACATGGCATGGAAGAATATTCTTCCACTACTAGAAATTGCTAAATCTACCAGTCCCACCAGGTATGTTGGACAGGGTGGGATGGGAAGGATGCAGGAGAGGAGCAGAAGCTTACCATTCTAAAGCAATTCAGGTAAAGCAAAGATAAATTCCCCCTTGCCTTAACTTTGCCAAGGGCTAGGTTGACAAACATTTTGAGAATTTGTATACCCCTCACTAAGACTTATGTGAAGAAATAACAGAACTAAAATATAAATAAATAAATAAGATGCTTACACTCAGCAAGCCAGCGAGCCCACTTCGGAAACCTGTCCCACCACTATGCTGGCAGCCTTGAGCACAAGATGAGCACAGACAAGGAATTAACAAGTCTACCAGGAGACAACTCTCTCACCACAGACTGCAAATACCTATTTGAAAAAAACAGAATGGTCTGGGGGATGCACGTAACTCAGTGGTAGAGTGAACACTTAGCATGCTGTGCTGGAGAACTTGGGTTCAATTGCCAGCCCCCTGAAATAAAATAAAATGAAGGGATTGTAGGTATAAATCTACATGGAGAAAAGAAAATTCTCTGAAGTGGATTAATGTTTTTTTAAAGCAGGCATAAGGTGTAAAACACCACTTATAATATCTCTTTTCTGTTTACTAAAACACTTCAAATGGGTTTGGTGTGGGAGCTGCATTATATATGTGTATATGTGTGTGTAGGCAGTATAAAGAAATGGAAAAATATACATTAAACTGTTAACATCCCAGGGGAGAGAATTGAATTGGAGAGAAAAGTTAGAAGTAGATTAAAATGGAACCTATATTGCATTCAAATACTCTGTTTTAGTTGAATTTTACAATAAGCATACCTTCAGGTTACATGTATACATACATATGTATATATGTGCATATATAAAATGTATTATATATGATATAAATATTGTATATTAAATATATATTATATATTTTACATATACATGTATTTACATATTTAGTTTTTATTTATTGTATGTACATATATAAATATATAAAATATATGGACATATATATTTTTATATATAAATATATATTTGGGGGGCTGGGGTTGTGGCTCATGATAGAGCACTTGCCTAGCACGTGGGAGGCCCTGGGTTCGATCCTCAGCACCACATAAAAAAATGAATAAAATAAAGGTATTGTGTCCAACTACAACTAAAAAATAAACATTAAAAAAAAATATATATATATATATATATATATATATATATATATATATATATATATATATATATATTTTAACTCCTAAAAATTGGAAGAGAACTGTGTGAGCTGCAAGGAGAATATTTCAACAAATAGTTATTCAGCAGGGTGGGGCCTGGTGGCCCACACCTGTAATCCCAGGGACCAGAGAGGTCAAGGCGGGAGAATTGCAAATTCCTGGTTAGCCAGGACAACATAGCAAAAAACTGTCTCAAAATGAACAATAAAAAAGGTCTAGGGATGCAATTCAGTAGTAAAGCACCCCTGGGTTTAATTCCCAGGACTAAAAAAAAAAAGTAACCAAAAATATTCATTTTCTACTGTGCAGCAAGCACCATCAGACACTGGGGATACAGCAGGGAACAACTAGGATGCTGCCTTTAAAGAATGCATAGTCAGGCAGCAAAGACAAACCATTAAACATGTGACCTCAGCCAGGCACGGTGGTGCAACGTGTAATTCCAGCTACTCTCGGGGCTGAGGCAGGAGGATAGCAAGTTCGAGGCCAGCCTGAAGAAGTTAGTGTAGACCTTGTCTCAAAATAAATAAATAAAAAGTGTCCTAAAGAGGGACAGTCCTAAATGGGAGAAGCCACCTGAATTGACCGGTAGATTGGCAGTAGTCCTTCCAGTGGAGGGTACTCCATGAGTCAAGGCTGGATGAAGGCTGGAAAGACCATGGAAGCTCCATGGTTAGGGAGCAGTTGGTTCAAAGTGAGTGAAGCTGGAGGTCTATGCAGATCTAGGTTATGAAAGGCCACCTGTGTGCCACGCCACCGGAGGTAGATTTTGTCTTCACTGAGACCATAGATGGGTTTTAAATAAGACAGTGAAATCCTCTGATGTATCTTACAGAAAGATCATTGTTAGCGTTCTCAATTGTGGGCTCAGACACAGGGGTGGGACCACCTGGAGAGAAAAGGGTGGAAAGGAAACCTGAGGAGAGCAGCCTGGCTACACCAGATCAGGGGCGTTAATTCAAGCAAGAAATATTAGCAACAGAGGTGAAAAGCAGATGTCCGGCATCTACTGGAAAAGGGAATCAGCCACCAGGTGTATGGCTCATACTGTTAAGTATTCGAGCTGGGCAGCAAGTCAGTGCTGGATGTGAAGCACAAACAGGATCCCTGCAACATGCAGGAAGGCAACCCTGTCCCAGCTGGGAGAACCAAAACAGGGTGCAAGGGGAGGTGACATTTGATAAACAAACCTTCAAAAGGCAAAAATGCACACAAAGGGTGATCAGTGTAGTGTAGTGGTAGAGCGCTTACCTGCCATGTGCAAGGCCCCGAGTTCAATCTCCAGCACCTTAAAAAAAAAAAAAAAAAAAGAAGACAGAAAAATCCAGAAAGTGTTGTGCTCGAGTTCGGGACCCCCAAAAGACCACCAGAAACCAAGATTGATGTAAGCAGCAAAGAGGCATTCATTGCGAGCTAGCTGGGTCCTCCGAATGCACACAGCAACTGGTGACGCTGAGAGGCCCCAAGCCCAGGGTTTGCAGCAGTTTTATACACTCTTTGGGGAAGGCAGGGACTTCAC
This sequence comes from Marmota flaviventris, assembly GCF_047511675.1. Taxonomy (NCBI): domain Eukaryota; kingdom Metazoa; phylum Chordata; class Mammalia; order Rodentia; family Sciuridae; genus Marmota; species Marmota flaviventris. The sequence continues at coordinate 85,427,834 of NC_092505.1, forward strand.
ATACATCATAGCATCTCTTAGCAAATCATCACACACTGTGGGAAAAATCATAAAACAACTCTAAATCATGATTAGCGTATCAAGTGGCAGGAAAGAATCTGGAAAGGATTATTGGTTAGTTCAAGGAGTTGATGCACTTAAAAATGATTGTAAGGAAGGTACATTGCCAAGTTGCAGAGCTTCTGGTTTAGATATTGGTCACCATACCCAGGTGGAGGCCATCTGGAATTTCAGATATTTTGATATCTTGGCCTATCTTAGGCAATCACCATCTGCGTTGCACAGAGCGTTCTGTGATATTTCCTGACTTTAGGACTGCAGTAGGTCAGGGGTTAAGTTTCAGAGCAAAATGAGGTCCCAAGTAAAATGAAGTTGCTTAGGTCTTTCAAAAGTAGTTCAGTGGAACTGAAGGTTGCCAGTTCAAGGCCAGCCTCAGCAACTTAGCAAGAATTATATCTCAAAATAAAAACTACAAAGAACTGGGGATGTAGCTCAGTGGTAAAGCATGCCTGGGTTCAATTTCCAGTACCAAAAAGAAAAAGAAAAAAAGCGTCATTATTATCATCAGGTGTTGGGGCGGAAATAGGAAAAATTGTACCTGTTGGGCTGTAAAAATTGGACAATTATGTACTTAAATTATTTAAAATATACCATGGCTGGGGTGTAGCTCAGTGGTAGAATGCTTGCCTAGCATGCCCAAGACACTAGATTCAATCCCTAGCACCTAAATAAATAGAATATATCCTTATCCCTCCAAGTTTATTGTCTATACCATAAACAATCTTTAGCAAAGTATGCAAAGTCTTTCATTCTTTAATTCTAACCTTTTTTTTTTTTTTTTTGCTACCAGGATTGAATACAGCGGTGCTTATCTGTTGAGCAACATCCCCAACACTGTTTATTTTTATTTATTTTTATTTTTATTTTGACACAGGGTCTTCTGTGTTGCTTAGAACCTCACTAAATTGCTGAGGCTGGCCTTGACCTCAATCCTCCTGCTGAGCAGGTGGAATTACAGGCATACCTAGCTCCAACCCAACTTTTAAGAAGCTGAAAGTTCATTCACTCACTGCAGGATATCCTTCCCTTTCCCCTCACCCCTTGGTAACCAGTGGTTTTAATCTCCCACCTCTTGAATAGAAAATTCAAAATGCCTTGGCTAAGGGGATCAGACAATTAACATAAAGGTATTAAAATACAGGATAATGATAACATCTATCATTTGGTGGTGCCCTGCAATTATGCTAAGCAAATTACTCATTAGCAACACATAAGGTGGATTGTTTACTTTTATTCCAAGGAAAGCAATTTACCCAAGGTCAGGGCTCTGAGGTAGGAGGTAGGACTTGAACTTGTTCTGAAGGCCATGTGATTAATCTACCATTTTCTTTGTTATTGCTGGTAGAGCCTCAATGACTTCAAAATTTGGATTTTATTCTGAAGGCAATGGCGATCCCAACTTTAGTTTGGAGGAGGGAGGATCCCAACTCCATTTGCAGACAAGCTTAAATTCACATTTCTCTGAGGCACCGGGTGCCTTTAGGGTGACAAGGCAAGTTAAAACTGGTAAGTTAATTATAAGCAGATCCCAGGAAATTATCCTTTACTCATAAGAAATGCAGAATCAAAGGGGGTCTGAGCAGGGAAGTGACATAGTCAATTACTAGGCACCTGTTCTATGAAAGGCACTTCCCCAGGCACGAGACAACATAAGAGTTGCATAAATCTAAATGATTTTCCTGCCTTCGGCAAGTTTATGGTCCAGTGAGAATGGGAAGCCACATGCACATTTCAGCAAAAATGAGATAGAATCTGACAAAAGTCAAACAAGTCCCTGAGAAATGGGCCAAATTTGCACTGCAGTAGGCCAGAAGGCCTGGGGGCCAGGCTGAATGGTCCAAAGTTCAACCCCAGATCACAGCTTCCTTTCACTTTCACTATCCTTAAACATTAATGAAGGTAATTAAGAACTCGATCACTTCTCCACCAGAAATTTGCATTCTCTTTCATATTAACTTTTCCAAGGAACCAGAAATCTCTGGTTCAAAACATGCCCTTTGGGTTCAAGGTGTAGTTCAGTAGTACAATGCACGACCAAGGCCCTGGTCTTTATCCCCAGCACAAGCCATTGTCTATACCATAAACCATACATACCTCCCTCAAACCACTCTACCATTTTATGGAGTTACCCCAGGCTGGCTTCATCTGATCTTGGCCTCCCATAGATTCAAACAGCTACAATATCATTTTCATCTACAAAAGTCCAAAGAAAGATTGAACTTTGGTGGCATTGCCTGGGTGTAAAACTTGGACAGGATAAATAAGTTTTTGAAAAGTTTTTAAAATCTTTTTTTTTTTTTTTTTTGGTACCAGGAATTGAACTCAGGGGCACTCAACCACTGAGCCACATCCCCAGCCCTATTTTGTATTTTACTTAGAGACAGAGTCTCACTGTGTTGTTTAGCACCTCACCATTGCTGAGGCTGGCTTTGAACTCTCAATCCTTCTGCCTCAGCCTCCCGAGCTGCTGGGATTACAGGTGTGCGCCCAATTTAAAATCTTTATCACTTTTTAAGGAAAAAAATAAAAAGATATGCTTAACTATTTTGGTTTTGACTTTATTATAAAAGTAATGCAATGAACAGAGAGAAAGGAAAATAAGGGAGTGGGAAACTCATCAATATTGAGGAAAGATTAGAAGACTGAAGGTAGTTGAGAGGGAGGAAGGAGGGATAGGAAAAGCGAAGAACAGTGGAATGAATCTGACCAAACTTTCATATGTACGTACATGAATTTAGCATCGTGAATCCCAACATTGAGTATATTCACAAGATACTAATTTAAAAAAAACTATAAATAAATTGCAGAAAAATCAGTAGACGAGTAGATGGGGTCGGGTGCTGGGGCAGTCCTCTAATTCTAACTTGAATTAGAGCAAGTTACATTCCATGATTTTGTGATTATGTCAAAATGTGTCCTAATTTTTTTTGTATAACTAAAAGGAATCAATTAAAATTAACCAAATAAATAAATAAATAAGGAAAAAAAGTAATTCAATGAAAAAATGAAGAGTACTAAAGAGAATAGATTCTCCATAACCCCAACCTCTAAAGATAACTAGTTAGCAGTGTAGATAGATGAGCCATTTCTAACTTCTGAGTAACTTTTACACTGCTAAATAAGAGAGATTATATTCATCCACACACATAAAAAATAAAAAATATAAACAAAATAAGCCAAACTCAGAAACTCAAGGGTCACATGGTTTCTCTTATATGCGGAAGTTTGAGAGAAAAAAAAGGGAAATAAAATTGGGGGAGAGAAAACAGTGTATCATGAAAATCATAGAGAGACCAGTGGAGTAGAGGGAAGGGACTAAGGGTGGGGAGGAGGAGAGGAAATACTGGGCAATGACGTTCAATGACATTGGCCACATTATATAGTTATGTTGTGTGCATGTGTGAATATGTAGCAACAAATCCCACCATTATGTACAACTATAATGCACCAATAAAAATAAAAATAGCCAGGTGCAATGATGCACACCTGTAATCCCAACAACTCCAAAGACTGAGGCAGAGGGTGGCAAGTTCAAGGCTAGCCTCAGCAACTCAGTGACACCTTAAGCCACTTAGCAAGATCCTGACTATCTCAAAATAAAAAATAAAAAAGGCTAGGGTTGTAGCTCAGTGCTAAAGTGACTCTGACTTCAATCCACAATAACAAATTAAAAATATATTAGCTAATTAAAAATAAACACATGCTGTTCTACCTCTGTTTCTTCCTTTTACACATTTTTCCTTTTTTTTTTTTTTTCTTTTCTTTTTGGTGCTGGGGATTGAACCCAGAGCACTTAACCACTGAGCGACATCTCCAGCCCTTTTGAATTTTGAGGCAAGAACAGAGTGTTGCTAAGCTGCCCAGCCTCAGCCTCTCTGGTTGCTGGATTGCATGTGTGAATCACCATGACCAGCTGAGACCCTCATTTTAAAATCAAACTCCACATCAATAGATCATTACTTCAGTGGTTTACTCATATATGGATTTACTTATTCATTTATTTCTATTTCCAAAATTATTGCTTAACATATGTGTACATATTTGCACTCTGACACTAATAATTTTATCATTTTTTAAAAGAAATGCTCAAAGAATGTCCACATTTTTATTTGAGTCAATGTTGCCAACTTTTTTTGGGGGGGTGGGTACCAGGAATTGAATTCAGGGGCACTCAACCAGTGAGCCACATACCCAGCCCTATTTTGTATATTTAGAGAAAAGATCTCATTGAGTTGCTTAGTGCCTTGCTTTTTTGCTGAGGCTGGCTTTGAACTCTATATCCTCCTATCTCAGCCTCCAAAGCCAGTAGAATTACAGGTGTGCACCACCATGCGTGGCTCAATATTGCCCACTTAGTGGCACACACCTGTAATCCCCGCCCCCCGCCCCCCCCCCCCCCCGACTCTGGAGGCTGAGATAGGATGATCTTGAGTTCAAAGCCAACTAATTAATAATAATAATAATAAATATATACATATATATCCATTTTTTCTCTAAAAGCAACACTAATCCCACCCCTCTTTACATATATATAAATGCCCATTTCTCCATCACCTCCCCAAGTAGTTATTATAAATAGTTCACCTTGGATACTGGAAGTAGACCAATCAACTCATTCCAGAGGGGCAAGGACACATAGTAGCCATTTCAGAAATATTCTTAAATCCTGCAGCCCCAGGGAACAGTAACATTGGTAGGAGTGACTGGGTATATTCATAAGATAATTAATCACATTGTTTCCTACCTCTTTTGCCCTTCACACAAAATAAAAACAAAACCAGAAATAGCTCCTTAATCAGTGCCATCTTAGCTAGGCATGGTGGCACACACCTGTAATCTCAGAAATCTGGGAGACAGAGGCAGGAGTATTCAAAGTTCAAAGTCAGCCTCAGAAATTTAATCTGTGCCATCTTGCAATATCACCCATAACACATAGATTCAAGTTGTCGGGTTTTTAGTTAAAATCTGGACATGAGACTCAGAATAAGCTCAGAATAAGATTGATGAAGGTCTATAGTTCTAGTTAGGAGACTGAAGAAGAAAAAAGATCAAAATCAATGGAGAAATGTTTTTTGTTGTTGTTTGTTGGCAGTGCTCAGAATGGAACCCAGGATGTTGCTTCTGCTAAGCAATGGCTCTACCACTGAGTACCCATCCAGCCCCTGAGAAATGTTTCCTCTGGGAAATTATAAGGTCCTACTTTGGAGATATTTATTTGGAAATTCTTCTGTGTTCAGCTGGAGAATTTACAGCACTTTAGAAACTTATCTTGGGTCACTACATAGAATACATGGTCCTCAGACAAGATGAGTACTTTTGTGGTTAACTAAGCAGTGCTAGAAATTTCTGAAGGGTAGCTTTTCTCTGAGAAATCACTCTTGCCTCTAATGCAGGAGCTATGGTTGTGAGCCACCAACATTCAACAGTCACACCACACTCTGTGCCTAGGGGCCCCAAAATGGCAGAAAGAAAGTACAATGGAAGAGGTCATCCAGACTGATGCCTGTGTTTGGGTTATGCCTTGGACCCTGGCCGGTTATGTAACCCTGGACAAGCCTCTTTATATCTCCAGACCTCTTTCTTGAAAAACCAAGGCATTTTTTCGTTCTAAAATTGTCTGCTTTTAAATAAAAGTAGCTGATTTGCTCCACTGAATTCTATTTTTGTGTAGCTATATCATATAGCTATGTATTCCTCAGAGTGAACATCAACTGTAGTAATTGGTTATTAAGCCTTTAGATTAGAATAATTCCAGATTACTGCACTTCTATGATTTGAGAGGTGATTTATTTAAGAAGTCATTTTTCAGGATGTGGGAACTGAATCATAAGCCTACATCATCCCTGTGAAACCTTAAGATGATGAGATACAACCTTTCTATTCTTTTTCCTTTAAAAAAAAAAAAAAGTTACAGATTTGCAAATCTTGGTACATAATGAACTAATAAAGAGCCCAGAGGATAGGATCTATTTCTTTCTCCCAATTTTGCTGTGAACGTAAAACTGCTCTACAAAATAATGGGGATTTTTTAATTATTCTTCTTCTTATTGCAGCAATGGGGACTGAACCCAAGGCAAGTACTGCACCATTAAAGTACCACCCCCCCCAAATAATGTAATTTTCTCTCCACAGTTTTATTAGTTTGTTATAATTATACATAATGGTGGGATTCATGGTTACATATTCATACATGCACACAATGTAACAATATAATTTGGCCAATTATCATTTTCCAGTATTTTCCTTTTCTCTTCCACTCCCTCCCCCTGGTCCCTTTCCCCAAATATATTGATCTCTCTTCCATTTTCATGAGACACCCAACCCCTGGTCTTTCTTTTCCTTTTTCCTCTCTGGCTTCCACATATGAGAGAAAGCATATAACCCTCAGCCTTCTGAGTTTGGCTTATTTTGCTTAATTTGAGAAACTTGTTATCAAATTTCAACTGCAAAATAATGTAGTTTTAAAAATATCTCCTTAGACTAGCTTTTGCATCATATTGTACCATAAACATATACAAGTTTTATTTGTCATTAAAAAATAAACACATAATTTTTTTTAAAATGTATCCTCCTTGGGAAAAGCTACCCAACAGTCTGTTTGACCACCTGGCCCTCAACACTCCCAGGTACTATTTATTTTCCTTGTTTCAGGTGTGCCGGGCATCTCTCCTCTGCTAAGGAAAGACACTACTCCTCCATCACATATCTCACTTGAAAGCTTGCAATGTACTTGCAGGTTCATTTCATTAGATTTCATGCAGGACAAATATCACTGTATCCATTTTGGGATGATAAGTCTTCAGAGCCTCCAGATGTCCTTTTAGTAACACTGGACCCTGAACCCTAAGCCACTTAACAACAGGTCTTTCTCGCCATTGTGTTGCTATCTCCTAGGACAGGACAGGACAGAGTAGATGTTCATATAAATTCATTAAGGGTATTAAGGTGTTTTGGGTTTTTTTTTTTTTTTTTTTTTTTTTTTTGGAGGGGGTTGTACTGGAGATTGAACCAGGGGCACTTTGCCACCAAGCTACATCCCCAGCCATTTTTATTTTTGATTTTGAGACAGGGTCTTACTAAATTATTGAAAGTTTTGCTAAGTTGCTGAAGTTGGTCTTGAACTTGTGATCCTCCTGCCTCAGCTCAGATTACTGGCATGTGCCATTGCACACAGCTAAGTATAATTATCTTTGAAATAAATGTTCTGCCAGGTGCAGAAGATTGCAAGTTCAAGGTCAGCCTCAGCAACTTAGCAGAATTTTCAATAATTTAGTAAGACCCTGTCTCAAAATCAAAAATAAAAATGGCTGGGGGTGCTGGGGTTGTGGCTCTGTGGCAGAGCTCTTGCCTCACATGTTTTTGATCCTCAGCACCATATAATAAATAAATGAACAAACAAACAAACAATAAATAAATGTGTTGTATCCATCTGCAACTAAAAATATTACAAAAAAATAAAAAATAAATAAAAGGACTGGGAATGTGGGTCAGTGATTAAGGACCCCTGAGTTCAACTTCCAGAATAATAATAATAAAATAAATGTTCTTATCCTTAATTTCCTAGCCTAATATCTGACTCAGAAATATGCTCATTAAGTATGTGAAGAATGAAATACTATGAGAAAAAAGAAGAGAAGGGGAACTGTAAATATCAAAGTTAATAAATCAAACCATCTCATCTATTATAGAATATTAAGTAAGCTTTCACTATGAGAAGCTACTAAGGCAAGAATAAAATAACCATTTCGTTTTTAATCATTTTTAAAAATCAGTTTAATTTTTAAAAATAATTATTCTTGAATTATTTAAATTAATTATTTCACAAAGATGAATTTAGTATCAGAAACTTGCAAGAATCTCATTTGCTGTGCAGTCTGAGATATACTCTACAAAGTCAAATATTTGTCAGTAACTTGAAGCACACACCAAGTGTCAAATTTTGAAAAGAAAAACTTTCACAGGTTATCAGTAAAAACCATAGTTGTGATTTCCTAGAAAATCCTGGGAACTTTTAGCTATGGGCACCAAAATATGTCCCAGAGTGCTCCTGGTAGGGTAGGGAATGGGGGCAGGGGGCAGTGGTCAGGATGCTATGAATTCCTTAATGTTCACCAAGAACCTCTATGGCAGGGATGATTGATGGGTGATATATAATTAATTTCACTTGACAAGCATAAAGGAAAAATTTTCCTGAGCCACTGTAACCTGAGCTAATGAAACCCTATTTAACCAAGGGTGTGTATTTAGACTGGATCTTACCTTAGTGACTTAGCCATTAGGAGGAATTCATTGTTTACCTTTAGGATTCTTATCAGTACTTAGACTCTGTTTGCATGTGATTTTCACCTGATTGCTCAACATGCTCACCATTATGTGATTTGGAAATAAGTGAAAACATTGCAAGATCACAAAAAAGCTAATCTCCGACTATTTAATCTCCTTCAGACTTTATGATTTTCGCTTCTCTTTCAGGATGCATATGGCTGTCTCTAGAAAGATTCTGTGAACAAATAAGGCACCTGTTTCAGGTCTTGTAAAATACTAGATCTTTCTATTTCCTGTAGGACTTTTGGAGTTTTGAGCCAGGACTTCATGCTTCAACATCCTGCCCCAAGCCCTTCTCCCATCCCATGGTGGAAGCCTTATGCCCGGGCATCTGCTGCTTGTAGGATGCCCCTCTGGAGAAAGTTTCAGAGAAGAGAATGAGCTCCAAGAATTCACGAGGAACTTCTGGGAGAACTGCAGTTGGTTAACCCTGGACAGGGTTCTAGGAGGTATAGATTCTGGTTGGGCTTTGCTGTATCCATAGGACTGGATGAGCGACCCAACTTTTATGAACTCACATTTCCTCATTTGTATAAGCACAGAATTAAAATAGATGACCTCCAAAGTCTGTTTTTTAGATAGAAAATTCTGGGGCTGGGGTGGTGGATCAGTGGTAAAGCACTTGCCTAGCACACATGAGGCACTGGGTTCGATCCTCAGCACCACATAAAAAAATAAAATAAAAATAAAGTTATATTAGATCGAAAATTCTCCAACTCAGAAGAAATCCTCAGGAACATTAGTGGCAAGAAGACCCAAGATGTGCTTCACAGCTAGAGAACCTACAGTCTAAATCTCAAAAAAACTGGTGTTAATCCCACCCAGTCCTTCTCCTTGAAAACTGAAAAACAAAAGTGTAGACTTAACCCTCTTTAAGCCCTCCTCAAAATAAAAGAGCTGGATCCATCAGGTAAGGGCATTTGTCTTTCCCCTAGATGATTGGAGCTATGGTTTTTATTTCTATGGTGAAATAGTCGTGCCACTCGGAAGTCTTTCTGAATAATTAGGGGGCAGCAGAAGCTGAACATCAAAAGGGTTGATTCTGTGAGCCTTTGGATTTGGCAGCCTGGAGAACCCTCCAAACACAGAGACCTAGTGTGGGGCTGCAGTGATGTCATCCAGTGCCTGGGGCAGGTCACAAGTCCCAGCACAGTCTTTACTTGTCTCCACCCAAATGTCCCGTCCTCTGCCAGGTATACTCACAGGGGTATGGAAGGTCTGTGGTGGGGGAGGAGAGAACACACTGGGAACAGCTCCCTCAACCCTGCCTGCCTGGAGCCACGTGACAGCCTGCTTCCCTTTGATCTCCTGGCTGAAGAGGGTTTTTTAATGTCTACTTAGCCTGCACCTCTCAACACCCTTGGAACAGCCTCCTCTCTTCCATCCCTCTGCCATCCTTGGGAACCCTGGCTCCCTGCCTCTGCACTCTTTCACCATTTTGGGGTTACTTCAAACCAAACATTGAGAGGTTGATTTTCCTTGCTGATTTTCCTTTCTGCCTCCTCCCGCATCCATTCCCACTACCACACCAATCTTGGGTCAGTCTTCCCAAAGATTTCCTCTATGTCATTTATCAGCTTAAAATTCCACAGCCACCCTGTTTCCTAGTAAACTAAATCCAAATTTTTTAGCCCAACTTTTTATGTTCTTTGTTAGCAACCCTGCCTCCAAGTTCTCACAGCATATTCCAGTGACACCAATTCAAATGGAAAATCTTCCCAAAGCAGCAGAGACTTACCCTTCTGCATGTTTTGCCCAACCTACACACTCACATTCGAACACCCCCGCCTTTGCACAGCTCACTGGTCCTGCAAAATCCAGCTGAGTATCTCCACCTTGGAAAATCTACCCATTAGTTCTCAAATCCAAAGTCTTTTCTCCCAAATTCCCTTAATCTGAATCATATTTGCTTGAAAATATTCAGCAGTTTTTAGTTAAGATCACAGTCACTTTTCCATAAGTTTCTGCTCTATTAGGTTGTATGTTTTGCAACAGCAAAGGATTAGTGACAGTTACCTATGTTTTATCCTTATGTATCTGGAGGAAAATAGATGCTTCACAGTAGGTTTGCAATGAATGTACAGTAGGTCAACCAGATACTGCAGACTGGCCATTGCACTCTTCTGGGTTGCCAAGGGGCACAGGAGTTCCAGAAATTGAAATCCACAAGTTGGAAATAGTATGTTTCGCCTTTTTTTTTTTTTCTTTTTGCAAATACTGGGGATCAAACCTTAAACACTTGAGGCAGGAACTGTACCATTGAGCTACAGCCCCAAAGCTGTTTCACCTTCTCTTTCTTTTTGGTACCGGATGGAGATTAAACCCAGGGGTGCTTAACCACCGACCTACATCCCCAGTACTCCCCCATCCTTTCTTAGTCCTTTTAATTTTTTATTTTGAGACAGGGTCTCACTAAGTTCTCAGGACTTTGCTAAATTGTTGAGATGAGGTTGGCCTTGATCTTGTGATCCTCCTGTCTCAACCTCTCCAGCAGCTGGGATTACAGGCGGGTGCCACTGCCCCCAGCTCTGTTTCACCTTCTTAAAGGGCAAACTTTTTTCCACTGAGTGATAAACTGTCCTTCAAAAATCAAGAGGCTACATCTAAAATCCTTTGTAGTATCACAGAGTCTTAGTAGAATCTAAGGAAACCTATGGACTCTCTCCATTAAAATACACATGAGCAAGGGGCTGGAGATACAGCTCGTTGGTAGAGTGCTTGCCTTTCATGCATAAGGCCCTGGTTCAATACCCAGCACCAAAAAACTTTGGGGGCTGGGGTTATGGCTCAGTGGTAGAGAGCTTCCTTCGCACGTGTGAGGCACTGGGTTCGATCCTCAGTACCACATAAAAATAAATAAACAAAATAAAGGTATTGTGTCCATCTACAACTAAGAAAAAAAGATTAAAAAATACACATGAGCACATCTAAATATTCATGTAAATTTTAACATTTTTATTTGATGATATTTTAAACTTTAAAAATGACAAAAATTAAAATAGTAGAAGAAATATCCAGGGCTGAGGATATAGCTCAGTGGTGGAATCTGTCATGTGCGGGCTCTGGGTTTAATCCCCAGGACTACAAAAAGAAAAACAAAATCAAACAATAACAAAACTCCATACACTTCTTAGTGCCAAATTCACATATTACTATCATTTGTTTTATCATTTTTTCTTTGATTAATATTATTTCTTCTTTTTTTTTTTTCACTTGCCCATGGCTTCCCACATATTAAGTGAGCACTCTACCACTGAGTTATAGTCCCAGATTTATTTATTTATTTATTTGTTTGTTTATTTGTTTGTTTTTGGTAGGAAATTGAGTGTAGGGGTTCTATACCACTGAGCTACAGACACAGACATTATTTTATTTTGAGACAGGGTCTCCCTGATGAGGCTGGCCTCGAACTTGAGATCTTCCTGCCTCAGCCTCCCAAATAGCTGTGATTACAGCCACCACATGCAGCTTAATATCACTTATTTTATTACTTAGTCATATTATTTTTATCAGAATCATTTATGTAGCCAGGCACAATGGCACATGCCTGTTATCCCAGTTACTCTGGAGGCTGAGGAAGGAGGATTGCAAGTTTAAAGCCAGCTTCAGCAAAAGTGAGACACTAAGCAACTCAGTGAGACCCTGTCTCTAAATAAAATACAAAATAGGGCTGAAGATGTGGCTCAGTGGTCTAGTACCCCAGGGTTCAATCTCTGGTACCCCCCCCCAAAAAAAAGCATCATGTATGTATAATTCAGTGTGTGTGTGTGTGTGTGTGTGTCTACAACTTTTTCCCTAAACTATTCAAGGGTTAATTACATATATTAAGGTCCTTGAGCCCTAAATACTTAAGAGTGTGTATTTCCTAAGAATAAGAATAGTCTATGTGATCACAGTACAGTTGTCACTTCATACATTTATATATTTTTAATCTAGTCCATCATTTTTATTTCATTAGCAGAAAGGGGAGATGTTTTCACCACTGGGGATTAAACCTGGAACCTTGCACATACTACACAAGTACTTTACCACTGAGCTACAACCCCGCCCCATTCTAATTGTGTTAGTAGATCTAATGATATACTTCATAGAATTTTTTTGTCCTTGAATACAGGATCCAGTCACAAGAGTAGATTCCCCACGGTGGGATTAATGTCTTAAAAGTAGAGGAAGAGACATAGTCCCCTTTCGCCCCCTGTCTTTCCTGGTCAAATGCGGCTACAAAGAAAAGATGGCAATCAGTAAATGGGGAAATGGACCCTCACCAGAACTGACGTGCTGGCACCCAATCTTGGAATTCCAGTATCCAGAGTATGGGAAACAACTGTTATTTAACCCAGCCAGCCAATGGTATTTTGTTCTCACAGCTCTAACAATTCAGAGGTCCTACCAGGCATGGTGGTGTGCACCTATAATCCCAGCAGCTCTGGAGGCTGAGGCAAGAGGATTGCAAATTCAAGGCCAGTCTCAGCAACTTAGTGTGGTCCTGTCTCAAAATAAAAAATAAAAAGACTGGGGACTGGGGTGTGGCTCAGTGGTTAAATACCCCTGGGTTTAATCCCCAGTACCGGGGGAAAAAAAAATAATAGAGTCCCCTTCCTCTCCATATGAATAATTTCATACTGGTAAAGTAGGGCCATGTGTGCCCAAGGATCCAAACTGAGTAATTCCCTGGGAAAACACTCAACTATGCTCTCGGGTTTAGATGGGAATGACTGCGACTTTAATATCTGGTTTGTTTATATTTCTAGTACTGAGGATTAAACCCAGAGTCCCTTTACCACTGAGGCACATTCCTGGTCCTTTTTTTTTTTTTCTTTTCCACAATTTTGAGACAGGATCTTGCTAAATTGCAGAGGCTGGCCTCAAACTTGCAATCTTCCTGCCTCAGCCTCCAGAGTTGCTGGGATTACAAGCGTGTACCACCATACCAGGTTCTGCATCAGTATCTGTACCTATAACAGGAACCATAGTACCAATAGAACTTATAGTGTTGTGAAGCTTAACAGATAACTACAAGGTGCCAGGAACATATAGGCACTATACAAATGATAGCTGCTGTAGACGGAATACAAACTCTACAATGTCAAGGGTTTTGCTCCTTGGCATAATCTTATTGCCTAAAAGAGTGTCCTGCACAGAGTAAGGATGATACTTCAAGCAGTGACTCACGATTGCTACGGAAAGTCAGAAAAGGCCTCAAGTTCCAGCGGATGTATAATTTCTTACTGGGCTTGACATTGCCCACAGCTGGCTGAGAGAACTCCTCACCATGGGTTTCACAAGTGTATAATGGGAAGTATCCACCCGTGTAGTGTCATCTAGAGTACGTTCACTGCCCTGGGAATCCTTTGCCTGTTCATCCCTCCTGTTGTGGTTTAAATCTAAAATGTCTCCCAAAATGTGTTGAAGACTTGGTCCCAGGTTCTACAGCAGACTCAACTTTGGATTATGAAGGCTCTGACCTCATCAATGGATTGATTCATTGGTGGGTCCATAATTTGATAAGCTATTGAAAGGCGATGGAAACCTAAGTGGTAAACCTAATCAAACAGAGTGATCTATGGGGATGTGCTTTTGGGGACTATATCTTGCTCCAGGGTCCTTCTTTGAGTTCTTTCTCTCTCTCTCTTTTTTTTAATGTAATTTTTTTTTATTTATACATGACAGCAGAATGCATTACAATTCTTATTACATATATAGAGCACAATTTTTCATATCTCTGGTTATATACATGTTATATTCATACCAATTCGAGTCTTCATACAGGTACTTTGGATAGTAACGATCATCACATTCCACCATCATTAATGACCCCATGCCCCTTCCCTCCACTTCCCTTTTTATATTTGATCTTTTTTTTTTTTTTTTTTTTGTGGTACTGGGGATTGAATTCAGGACCTTGTGCATGTGAAGCAAGCACTCTACCAACTGAGCTATATCCCCAGCCCTTATATTTGAATTTTGATACAAGGTTGTGCTAAGGTGCTTAGGGCCTCACAAAATTGCTAAGGCTGGCCTCCAACTTGTGATCCTCTTGCCTTGGCCTCCAAAGTAGAGTCGCTGGGATAATATGTCACCAGGTGACATATTGTTTCAAGTTGTAATGCCCTGAAGACATGTGATGATGAAAATGTGTTTTCACAGGCTTACTTGAAATCTATTTTCTTTGGTCAGGTGTCTGTATAGTTCTCTTGCCCATTTCTTAATCAAGTTGTTATTTTTCTTATCATTGAGTTTTAAGAGTTATTTGTGTATTTTGGATAACATCACTTTATCAGGTTTGTCTTTTGCAAATATTTTCTTTCAATCTGTGGCTTATCTTTATATTTTCCTAAGGAAACTGCCTTTTTAAAACCAGCTCCTTCACACATACAATAAAGTATGAAAGTCACTGTCAATTGAGGATTGAGGAAATCTTTTCTTTAGCTATCAAAGCATAACAATGTACTTTTTTTGGGTATCAGGGATGGAACCCACCCACATCCTCAGCCCTATGTTGTATTTTATTTAGAGACAGGGTCTCACTGAGTTGCTTGGGGCCTCACTTTTGCTGAGGCTGGCTTTGAACTTAGGATCCTTCTGCCTCAGCTTCCTGAGCCACTGGAATTACAGGTACACATGACCACACTAGGCTAACAAAATACTATAATTAACAAAAGTTATGTATGTATAATAAATTTAACTGCAATGAGCATGCGCACACACACAAATACTTTTAATAGTTCTTAGCTAGCTTCATGAAAAGGAACAGAGCACTAGAAAAGTCAGAAGAGCCAGGTGGAAGCCTGTGATCTCAGTGACTCAGGAGGTGGAGAAAGGAGGATCACAAGTTGGAGGCCAGCCTCAGCAATTTAGCAAGAAACCTCAGCAACTCAAAATTAAAAATAAAGAAGGGGGCTGGGGATGTTGTTCGGTGATAAAGCACCATTGGGTTCAATACCCAGTACCCCCCACCCCCAAAAAAAACAAAAGAAAGAAGAAACCTGAGTTCTAAAGGGACCTCTGCTACCCTATGAACTTGGACAAGTCTTCCCCCCATCTCCAGATCCCAGTTTCCTTGTGTATAAAATGATGAGAATAAGTGATATGAGATGTAAAATTCCCTCTGGTTTCTGGGCACAGTAGTGCACTCCCGTAATCCCAGCAATTTGGGAGGCTGAGGTAGGAGTATCACAAGGCTGAGGCCAGCCTCAATAGCTTAGTGAGTCTCTCAGCCACTTAGTGAGACTTTGTCTCAAAATAAATAAATAAATAAAAATAAAAATAAAAAGGGCTGGGAATATAGCTCAGTGATAAAGCACCCCTGGATTCAATCCCAGTGTCAAAATAAATAAATAAATAAATAAATAAATAAATAAATAAATAAAATTCCCTCTGTTCCTGTGACTGTCTTTTCCATCAGAGCCTACACAAGGAGTTTATTTCTGTCAATGAAAATCCTGAGTAAACATGGGTGGTACATGTCAATAAGAAATGCCTTTGATTTGGCATCTTGTAGACCTTGGATCACAATCTTCTGAGTCAGGATATAATACAGCCTTGGCTCATGCATGAATTAAGCAAGGTTAGCTTCCCCCACCAAAGTGCCACCGTGGTCGGTAAAACAAACCCAGATTGATAATGGCTAAATTTAAATGAGAAAGTGTGTGTGTACATATACACAATTACATGTAGGGCAGTACAGAGAGAATTTCAGACTCAACAGACTTTGTAAATGCAACGAGAAACAAAAATAGAAACCATCAAATAGCCAGATGGCTGAGCTTTCTATTTTGAAACATTATCGTGAGTTCTGTGGGAGTATATCCATGAGGAGAAGTAAGAAAAAATGTGGCAACCTTTCGTGTTTCAGTTTTTTAAACAAAACCATATCACACCTGGTGTCAAATAGCACGTAGATGAAGCCAGACAGGTGACTGTGGCCAAGGCGGTGGGGCCAGCCTTTAATATTACACAGGGAATCAAGGTACTCATCAAATGTCCTTCGTGCTTGAAACTGCAAGTCACTTACAGAAACTGTCATATTTCCAAGAAAGACCTAAAAGAGTGGGGGAAGCCACCTTCCCCCGCCCGCCACGTTGCCACACTCAGCTTCTTTTCAAATGCCCTGGTACAGACGCGGCGCAGCCACACAACGTGACAGAACAAACACATCCGTGGGTCATCGATGAGCCGAACTCTGGGAAACACCCAAGAAAATGTGTTTGGAAAGGGAGCGCACAGTTTGGAAGAATTTGAGAGGAACTCACGAATCAGCTAACCCAGTCGAAAGATTACTCACTTAAGAATGATATAATGACTTTCAGTTTGCTTAAAGCCCAGGGAAAAGTTGACACAGTGATTAAAGGAAAAGGGGTGGAAAAAAAAAATTGAGTTACATTCTACCGACGAAATTCAGGCTGTTCCGAGGAGTAGGCCCAGGGCTTATTTGAGGAAAGATTATCTTGACAAATTGGATAAACATTTTCTGCATGACAGGTCGCTGATGGAGAGTCTGTTCTGCAAGCACACCTGGTGGTGGCTGGCTTAGTGTTTGACCAAGGTGTTCAGCTCTCCCCAGTTCTCCCAGGGGCTTTGTTTACCGTTTGGCAGGTAGAGGCAGAGCCAGGGTAGGCCTTGGTAACGGTTGTTGGGCTCTGCAGATGTCTTACCCCACCCCAACCCCACCCCCAGCTCCCCATTGGGGTTAAAACAACTCTTGGCTAGACCAGTCCACAAAAGCCAGCACCAGACTTTAACAAACAGTTCACGCTTAAGGAGGGCTGCAGTCTAATGTCCCTAAGGCAATAAAAATGGAAAAGGCAAATACATGCATGGTCACCCCCCTCTTCCTTGGCTTCCTTCCACAGTCAACTGGGATGGAGAGGTCAATCCAACCCAGGGAATGTCTATGGATGCAAACTGGGATGGAGACACATTTCCAGCACACAAATCATCCTGGTATCAGGATGGAGAAAATGTGCATTTGGTGTTTTCCCACTCAACGCTAGGCTCACCAGGACCTAAGTGACTGTAGGTGATGGAGAATCGGTGGCTTCTCCACAGGACTTTATGGAGCCTCAACTGTATCTACCGGTCTGCCTGTGGGCGTTTCAAAAGTATCTTTGCTATGACTTGGCATCCTTAAAAAGCAATCACTTCCTGGAGGCAGACATTTGAGGAATGACTTCCCAGAGTCACCATATATTTTCCAGCTCTGTTTCATCCTTCTGGGAAGCACTTGGACAACATACACAGAAATGTCTTTGGACAACGTAGGGATTGCCACTGCATTTAGAGCCCCCCAAAGTGAGATGAACAGCTTAGCATCACTTTGCATTCTGCTATGTCAATTTGGTTCAACCAAAACATTCAGCCTTTGGTTTTTTAGAATTGGCTTATTTTGCTTAGCATAATATTCTCCAGCTCCATCATTTATTGACAAATGTCATAATTTCATTCCTCTTTAAAGTTGAGTAATATTCCATTGTGTGTGTGTGTATATGTATGTATGTGTATATATATATATTATATATATATAATATATATATTATATATATATAATATATATATTATATATATATAATATATATATTATATATATATAATATATATATTATATATAATATATATATATATAAAGAAAATGTTATATATATATATATATATATATATATATATATATATATATATATAACATTTTCTTTATCCATTCGTCTGTTGAAGGGCACCTAGGTTTGTTCCACAGTTTGGCTATTGTGAATTGAGCTGCTATAAACATTGCTGTGGCTGGGTCACTGTAGTATGGTGATTATAAATCCTTTGGGTATAAATCGAGGAGTGGGATATCTTCCCCAGCCCTTTTTTTAATTTTTTATTTTGAGACAGGGTCACACTGAGTTGCTTAGGGCCTCCCTGAGTTGCTGAGCCTAGCCTCAAACTTGTGATCTCCCTGCTTCAGCCTCCTGAGTCACTGGAATTATAGGCATGCACCACAAAGCAGGGCTTACCTTCACTTTAAAGATGTGCAATCTGCAGACACAGTGGCACAGCCTGTAATCCCAGCAACTCAGGAGGCTGAGAAAGGAGGAACCCAAGTTTGAGGCCAGCTTGGGCAATTCGAGTCACTAAGCAACTTTGCGTGTACCTCTCTCAAATTAAAAAAATAAAATAAAAAATAAAAAAGGCTAAGGATGTGTCTCAGTGGCTAAGCCCCCTGGATTCAATCCCTGGTATTAAAAACAAACAAACAACAACAACAAAATTAAAGATGTGCATTCTGAATCTTAAAATACATTAAGTTACAAGTTCATGCTCACACAGCTAGATGACCTAAAATTGGAAATAATTTTCAATGGCTTTGTGCTTGACTAGGTCTTGGTGCTCATTTTACAAAATTCTACTTCCATGTCTTTTATAGATTGATTGAGTCAAAGCTGGTGATTTTCCTGCTAGCATTTTAGGCCATAACAAAAATAACTTTAAGTGATATGTGTTAATTATAACAATTTTCTTCTTTTTGTAGTACCGAGGGTGAAACCAAGGGCACTTTACCCCTTGGTTACACCCCTGTCCTTTTATTTTGAGACAGGATCTCACTAAGGTGTTGAGGCTGGCCTTGACCTTGAGATCCTCCTGTCTCAGTCCCCCAAATCCTTGGGATTACAGGCATGCATGCAGCTATCTTTTATTTTCTAAGCCTCCTCCCACCCAATGGGAGATACTGTGGTATGATCCAAATCTGAGTTGAAATCCTACTTCTGACTGTGTGTCTTACCCTCTACTGGCCTGTTGCTGAGTCTATAAAATGAGAATATAAAGAGTTAGCTCCCAAGATAGTATTTATTTATGCTGCTCTTTGCCCTTAGGTATTATCTGTTTCTCTCTGTAGACTATAAGCTCCAAGTATGGACCTTGGTCCTCATTGCCTTATAGCCTCCATTTATTTCATCAGAGCATGCACATACTATTTATTGAATAACTAAATGATTTATGTGACAGCACGTGTCACATATAAGATGCCAATAAGTGTTTTTATTTTATTTTAATTTTATCCTTTATTTTTAAGAAAGAATAAAATTTTTATGTATCTATTATACAAGATAAAAAATTGTTTGAACAATTAATTTTAGGTACTTTAGAGAAAAAAAAAAAACGGAAAAGATACACAGATACACAACTGTACCCATTTTTTTTTTTTTTTTTTTTTTGGAGGCAAAGGAATATCTTCAGTTGATTCATAACAGCCCAGGCAGGTATACGAACAGGCTGTGTGGGAGCATGTTCCTCACAACATCAGGTCACAGAATGGAGGACTCAACGTCCAAGTTATTAGGAACTTAAGGAGCACAGTGACTCATCTTTCATAAGTTTCAGAAATTAGAAAGAAACAGCTAAAACTGGGTGTGGTGGCACATACCTGTAATTCCAGCAACTCAGGAGGCTGAGGCAGGAGGATTGCAAATTCAAGGTCAGTCTCAGCCATTTAGCAAGGTACTAAGCAGCTTAGCAAGACTCTGCCTTAAAATAAAAAAAATAATAAAAGGGCTGGGGATATGGCTCAGCGGTTGAGTGCCTCTGAGTTCCATTCCCAGTACCAAAACAAGAACATCACCCAAAAGAAAACCACACACACACACACACACACACACACAGTTCCCACCCTCTCAGAAACTTCTTGGAATAGCCTTGGTCTGGTGTAGAGGAATTCTCTGCTCAGACCATCTGCAATACACACCCATCTAGTTCCCCTCCTGTGTCCCTAGAAGAAGTGCCCTGACGCTATCAGAAGGCCAACCCCTCCACTCAACCTCTGAATCCCATTTTCCTTCACCGACACAAGGACCTTGCTTTTTGTATCACCTTTCTGTATTATCATTTCCCCCCTTTACACTGAATCATTCTCATTAGCAAACATGTCAAATCTTTAAAAAATAATAATGATTTTTTTCAAGTTCTGGGGCAATGGAGTTGACATACTTTTTCCTATTATGATTACTCTGTGCAAGTAAATACTTGATGTTCTATGTCAAAGAAACATAAGGCTCAGAAAGAGAGAAGGCACACAAGCTAGGTAACTTGGGACCCAAAGATAAACACCTTAGTGGATTTCCTGGGTTTTCTTTTTACCTCAGGTATCTCAGACACGAAGCTGAAGAAGCTGGCAAGCCAGAAATGCCCATGGGTGCAGACAAAACATCCAACAAAAACCTGACCTCTCTTGCCAGAGAACCAGCAAAAGAGCAGCCTAGAAAGACAGACAACCTTTAGATAATAGCTGCTTTACTGTAGCCAAACACTACAGAGGAAAATCTATGGCCCCACCTCCACCCAGGCCAGCAAAGGCCAAGTAGGGAGCCAGAATTCCATCCTTGTGAAACCAGGGAGATGACACACACTCCCCCTGGGGTGGTGCCAGGGAAGGTCAAGGAGGGATCCGGGATTTTTATCCCCAGTGGCCGAGTAACAAGGCTCTCTTCCCATCACTGGTTTGTCAATAGGGACACCTGTGGAGTCTAGACTTCACCCCACCCGGCAGTAATAAAGCCCTCCTCTTCCTCTCATTGGGGTGGGGACCACAAAGGCCAAGTGGGGAGTCAGGATTCTCCCCTGGCCAGGGCAACAAGGAAGTGTTGGTGGAGAGACCACGAGGGAGGCAAAACTCCCTGTCTGTAAGAAGCTGCACTCCCCAGCCAGGCAGGTGGTGCACACCTGTGATCCCAGGCTACTTGGGAGGCTGAGGCTGGAGAATTACAAGTTTGAAGCTAGGCTGGGCAACTTAACTGAGCCTTGTCTTGCAAAAAAAAAAAAAAAAAAACAAGCACGTGCATCCACACACACACACACACACACACATTACAGTTTAATGAAATTTTTAAAAATATTCAAATAACCTACAGGAAGGCAGGAAAAAAGAAAGAAAAAAAACAACAGAGGCTTGGGAGTCTGAGTGGCAGAGTGTTTACTTAGGAGGTATAAGGTTCTGGGTTCGATCCCAAGGACTGAAAACAACTATTTAAAATTTTTAAAAAAAATAAAATGAAGGAAGAAAAGAAAATACAAAATGATGAACTTAAGCCCTATTATCTATCAATAATTACCTAAATGTAAATTGTGTAGGGCTGGGGATGTAGCTCAGTGATTGAGTTGTTGCTTCATATGCACAAGGCCTTGGGTCATGTCCCCAGCACAGGAGGAATAAAAAGCAAATGGTCTAAAAACATCAATTAAAAGTCAGAGATTAGCAGAGTAGATTAAATACAAGATTTAATTCTATTCTGTCATATATATATATATATATATATATATATATATATATATACACACACACACATATATATGTATATGAGTATATATGCGTGTGTATAAATATGTATATATATATATATATATATATATATATTAAATATGATTCAGGCAAGTTGAAATTCAAAGAATGAAAAAGATATATCAAGTAAACAATCTCTTAAGCCTGATGGTACATGTCCATAATCCCACCTATTCTAGGGCTGAGGCAGGGGGATCACACGTTCAAAGTCAGCCTGGGCAACTTATCAAGTCCCTGTCTCAAAATAAAATTTAATAAAGGAATGGGGAGGATGTAGCTCAGTGCTTGACTAACATGTATGATGTATGAGGCCCTGAATTCAATTCCCAGGAACATGAAAAAAAAAAAACAAAAATCAAAGAAAAGCAGGAGTAGTTATATTAATATTAGATAAAGTTGATTAAGAACAATGAAAATTACTAGAGACAGAGAGATAGCATTATAAAATGATTAAAAGGCCAGGCACTGTGGCATATACCTATAATCCCAGGGGCTTGGAGGCAGGAGGATCACAAGTTCAAGGCCAGCCTCAGCAATTTATCAAGGCCCTAAGCAACTTTAGTTAGACCCTATCTCAAAATAAAATATATAAAAGGGCTAGGAAAGTGGCTCAGTGTTAAGCACTGTGGGCTCAATCCCTGGTACAAAAAAAAAAAAAAAAGATAAAAAGTTCAAACAACCAACAAGATGTAGCAACCCTAAATGTTTATGCACCAAATAACAGGGCTACAAAACATGTAAAAGACAACTTATAGAACTGAAAGAAGTGGAAAAATGCACAGTTGTAATTGGAGATTTCAATACCCCTCTCTAAACAAATGATATCATAATGAAAAGAAAATCCATCAAATATATAGAAGACCCCGATAACACCATTTCACAACAGGATCTTGTTAACACTTACGTATCACTTCACCTAAAAACAGCAGAATAAACATTCTTTCCACATGCTCTAAAACATATACAAAGGTAGACCATATCCTTGAACTCAAAACAAACTTAAACACATCTTTAAAAAATTAAAATCGTACAAAATATGTTCTCCATCCAAAACTTCTTCAAACTGCAAATCAGGAACAGAAAGTAACAAAAGAAAATCTCCAAAACCCTTGGAAGCTACACATCACACTTCTAAATAATTCAAGAATCAAAAAGAAAGTCTAGGGCTGGGGTTGTGGCTCAGTGGTAGAGCACTTGTCTGGCATGTGTGAGGCACTGGGTTCAATCCTTAGCACCACATATAAATAAATAAATTAAATAAAGGTTCATCAACAAATATATATCTAAAAAAGAAAAGAAAATATTTAAAACTAAATTGACCTGAGTTACAATAAAAGTATACCAGAATTTGTGGGACCCATCCAAAGCAGTACTGAAAGAGAAACTCACAGCATTAAACACATACATTAGAAAAGTAGAAGTCTCAAATCAATGCTCTAAGCTCACTCTTCAAATCCCAGAAAAAGAAAAGTGTAATAACCCAAAGCAAACAGAAACAGGGAAATAATGAGACAAGAACAAAAAATCAACAAATGTGCCAAGCATGGTGGCCCACGCCTGTGATCCTGGTAGCTCTGGAGCCTGGGGTAGGAGGATCTAAAGTTCAAGGCCAGACTAGGCAACTTAGTGAGATCCTGTCAAAATAAAAAATAAACAAAGGGCTGGGATGTTGCTCAGTGGTTAATCACCTCTGAATTTAGTCTTATAGCACACACAAAAAGAATCAATGAATGTGAAAGAAGAAAATAATAGAAAAATATCAGTGAAACAAAGAAATGGCTCTTTGGAAAGATCAACGAAACTGACAAATCTCTAGCAAGATTGACAAAGAAGAAAAAGACACAAATTCCCAATGCCAAAAATGAAATAGGGGATGTCACTATAGACCATGCAGACAACAAAATGGTAATAAAGAAACATTACAAAGAACTCCACATGCACACATTTGACAAACCTGAACAAAAGTACCAGGCCCTCAAATAACACAAACTACTCACCCAGTATGATTTTGTTCTATAGTTTTAGAACTATAGCTATCTAGAATTATAGATAGTTCTAGAACTATAATTCTATAACTAGTAAGAAACCTGAATTCATAATTTTAAAACTTCCCTAGAGGAAGTCATCAGGCCTTGGTAACTTATATGGAGAGTTCTACGAAGTGTTTAAAGAATCAATACCAAATATATACAATCTCTTCCAAAAATAGAAGTGGGGGAAGAGCTTCCCAATTCTTCTTATGAGTGAGTATTACTCTGATACCAAAAAGAGATAAAGATAGTGGGGGGGGGGGGGGTGGAAAGACAAAGAAACAACAACAGACCAAGATTCGCATAGATATAAACATAAAAATTTTTAATACCAATTGTCAAACATTTTTACCAGATTCTATTAGCAAATAGAATTAACAGATTCTATTGACAAATAGAATTCAATGCTAGATATGAAAGAATTATATGCATGACCCAGGGGGTTTGTTCCAAGCATACAAGACTGGTTCAATATTTGAAAAGCAATTACATATAACTTCTATATTTAACAGGTTGAAAAAATTAAAAAATAGCATGATCATATTGATGGATACAGAGAAATCAGGTGACAAAATTCAACACCCATCCATGATTTTTTCAGAAAAAAATATGACAGAGAATAACTATGTTAGATTAAGGGGACAGGAGGCAAAAGTATAATAGTCTTATAGCAAGTAAAAAATACTGGATGAAGAAAATCAGGCTGTGGCAGTTAAATAAATACATATATATTATGTAATATATATTTGTATGTATATACAATGCATAAAAATATACAATATATTTATATATTATATATGTAATATATAATTATATATATATATATATATATATATATATATATATATATATATATATATAAAGTAAAATTGACTAAGACATTATGACGGCCCAAATGTGAGTACAGACTCAGGAATGAAGACAAGGAGTAGTCCTTGGTGTCTCCTAAGTCTCCATCTTGGAGAGCTAGTGGGGGGTGCAGGGTGAGCTGCAAGCACAGGAGAGAAGACTTGCGTGAGGAGGAGATTGGGGAAGGATCAAGGACACGGAGGCCATCCGTCCCTCTATGCCTGAGAGCACAAGGCAAAGACAAGTAAATAAGAGGAGTCCCTCTGAGGTTCCTTCTAGTGAAATATTTGGTGAATGACCACTGATTTGGCTTTAATTAAGAAACGTTCAAACACTGGAACCCAAGTGAGCAGGGATGGCAATGTCGAAGACACCCCCATGTGAATCCTTGCCTCCTGTCTGCTGTCCCTCCATTGTTAACACATGCCAGCATTCAAGAGACCCATCGGAAGAGACTGTGCAAGTTCAAATCTGGAATGGGCCAGGGTGGAGCGTGGACACCATCATGGCCAGTAGCTGTGCCCTTGCTGCTTTTTGCACAGCCACGGTCCTCCTTTCTCATCGGAATAAGGAACAAGGAAATGCCACATTTATGATGTGACAGGATGCCAGCAGGGAAGCCTCAGGGCCTTGGGTAAAGCACGGCCCTGTCCGTCAGGTCCACGTGGTCTTCCACTCTGTGACCATCTGCCCTCGAACTCTGCTGCCTCTCATCATCTCCCTTACAGCCTGAGGGCCCATTTCCCACAGCTGGCCTTGGTCACCAGTGGGGTACTTTACTAGTTTCCATTTGAGGACTATAAGGTAAAAGGCCCTTTAAAAAAAAAAAAATCTAGGTTTTGTTCCTCTTACAGTAGGTGCCCCTTACCTATCAAATAACTTTCATTTGCCCCCATGTTCCAAGCAACTATGTGCTTTCCTTCTGCTGTTTGCAGTCTTAGTCACAGCCCCATGGAAGGATTAGGTGCAAATGTCACTCTGCCGTTTCCTTCAGTTGATTATGCAAGTATAAATTGGATTGTGTAAGTTCATTTTCGCTCTTTCTCTCCAGTGCTAATACAGCAAGCAGTGTTTGAGAACTTCTTTTTTTTTCTTCCTTGCAGAGGGAGAGAATGAGCAAGCAAAGAGTCATAACTTTCTTTCCCTTGGCAGGCAGGAATATTGGACTAAGAAGACGGCCAGGCTGCCAATCCCTGTGTGGAAAGTCTCCAATAACCTAGGGATTGAAATTCAGGATGGCCACTAACTGTTCTGGCAGGGATTATTGGAAATGATTTCTTTATGAAGAAGATCCCTTAAGGGGCCCCTTTCAGGGCAGTCATGACAGTGAGACCTCCCAGGCACTGGAGCTGGCAGGGCAAAGAACTCTTTTAGCTGAGCTCAAAATAGTAATTGGTCAACTGGGCAGGTTGTGCCGTTCTCTGTGGCAGCCCAGTGGCACTCATCTCTGCTTTGGTTAATCTCATCACTCAGGCAAACTCGGGCCCCTCTAGCCCTTCTACTTGGTGTGAACCAGAGCACCTCAAAGTGTGGCCTGGGACTAGTGCTGGTTTTCTGAGAACTGATTATTATTGGTTTCTTCATTATAGAAATTGGGCCTGGCGTGGTTGTGCACACCTGCCATCCCAGTGACTCAGGAGTCTGAGACAAGAAGATCACAAATTCAAGGCCAGCTTCAGCAACTCAGTGAGACTTTGTCTCAAGATAAAAAAAAAAAAAATTAAAAGGGCGAGGGATGTAGCTCAGCGGTAGAATGCCCTGGGGTTCAATCCTTAACACCATAAACAGACAAAAAAGAAGATGTAGAAATTGAGAGTAAGTTTTTGAAACTTTTAAAAAGTAATTCAATAGGATAAGTTTATATCTAAAGATGAAACAGGCTTGTCTTTTTAAAAATACCATATTTAAATGTCTTTTTTGTGATGCTGAGGATTGAACCCAGGGCCTGTGCATGCTAGACAAGCATTCTACCACCTATCAACACCTTCAGTACCCACATTTTTTTAACTGACATGTAATGATTGTATATATTTATGTGATACAATTAATTTTTTTTCTTTTTGGTAGTTCTGAGCACTGAACCTAGGAGCACGCTACCACTGAGTTATATCCCAACATCTCCCTTCCCTTCTTTTTCATTTTGAGACAGTCTTGCTAAATTGCCAAGCTTGGGATCCTCTTGCCTCAACCTCCTAAGTCCCTGGGATTACAAGTGTGTATGCCACAGTATGATAATTTGATACATGCATAAAATGTATAAAGATAAAGTCAGGGTAATTTGTCATTTTCTCATGTTGGGAAACTGAAGTCCTTTCTTCTAGTTCTTTATAAAATATGTAACAGATTGTTGTAAACTATAACCACTCTACTGTGCCATATTTCTAATAATTCACTTTTCCTTTATACAAAAGTAGAAATCAGCTGAGGATTAGAAATTATTTTTAAAGGTCTGGATGCTGCACAGTTTGGTTGATAAGCACTGAAGTTGATAATGGAGCACTACACAGAATTGGCCTTCCTGGGCTTCAGCCTCTGTTCCTGCATCACTCCATGTCAGGGGTATAAGTTCCACATCCACAATGGGAAGGGGTGGGGGTACATTAAATTTTAAGCATAATTCATGCTTAACAGCATCACATCTTACCTAAACTTAAATCTACAGACTCTTTCTTTTTCCTTCATTAAACATTTCCAAATGGACAAAGTCTTGAGGATTCTATCCCTGAAATGTACCTCACATCTCCTCATTCTGCCTTCTGTCATGTTTCAGGTCTCTTCCTAACTGAGTGCTATGTCTCCAGAAAAGGCCTTCACCGTATACTGCTCTTAGCAATATCTTCCTAAAATGTACATGGAATCTTCTGGCTAAAATACATCTCCTTGTACAACAAATTCCAAACTCAGTGTACATTTCCAAAGCTCTTTGTGACCAAGTCTGGCTTGGTCACGTCTCCAGCCACACTCCCCACATGGCCCTAAGGCCCAGCCACCTGGGCTTCTTGCTGCTCTTTGGACACAACATGACACTCGTGACACCTCATGGTCACCTCTTCCCTGGAATGCCTCTTCCTCCACATCTGCCTGTACTTTCATCCTTGAAAGTTCAGCTTCTGTCACTTCCTGTGTCTCTTCTCTGACATCCCTCCTCTATCAGATATAATTACTTTCTTATCTATGAATTAATATTTATATATAGATTTTGTATGGTTATTAGTTTACTTATTTTGTATCTTCTCTTCATTCCTATTATTATTACTATTATTATTAATCAGTGCCTGGGATTGAACCCAGAGCCTTGTGCATGCCAAGCAAGTTCTATCACTGAGCTACATCTCCAGCCCTCCTTTCCCTTTTAAAATAAGATGTAAATTCTAAGTATTCCAGAAACTACTCTAATGCCCCACATATAGGACACGCTCGACTGTTTATGTCAATATTATGAGTTGAGACACCCTTTCACGTATTTATCCATTTCTTCCTTGCAGAACCTGTGTGCTCTGAGTGGTGATGATGTCAGACAAGGTTACAGCATGATGGAGCTTACATCAAAGGAAGAGAGAGAAAACAAACAGATGGGATGTCAAGCAAGAGCAAGTAAATAAACAAATAAGACAGTTGCACACTGAGATCATCAGTATAAAAGACTTAAGTAGGCTGCAGGGCTAGTTTGCCTGGGGGAGACCGCCCTAGACAGGAAGATCAAGAGGACCCCTTTACAAAGATGGCACTTGAGCTGAGGTCTAGAAATGAGAACAGTGGAAATGGAAAGGGGACTGGTCTGTTCAAGGAACAGAAATAGGCCAACGTGCAGAAGCAGAGTGGGCAGGGCTGAGTGGCATAGCACAGTGTTGAAAGTAGGCTCCAGACATGGCACTCCATCAGCAGACAGGGAGGAGTTTAGATTTTGCTCTGAACAGAAGCAGCCTTAGAAGGGTTTTAAATTAGGGAGTAGGTTGGATCAGATGACAACTTTAAGAAATGTACAGATGCTCCTTGACTTTGATAGGATTATGCTCCAATAAACGCATTGTCAGTTGAAAATATCAGAAGTCAAAAATGTGTTTTATACATCTAACCTATCAAACTTCATACCTGGACAACACAGTGCTCTGGGAAGTGTCCGTTGCCTTCTCTCCTGATCCTCTGGCTCACTGGGGTCTGCCCAGCATCCCAGGAAAGTAGTGTACCTCATATCGCTAGCCTGGGAAAAAATAAAAATTCAAAATTTGAACTGCCATTTCTATTGAATGTATATTGCTTTTGCAGTATTGTACAGTTGAAAAAATTGTAAATTGAACCATCCTTATGGAGTGTATATTAAAGGAGACAAGAGGTAAGAAAAAAGATGGAGGCATTATTCTAGGATTCTAGGCTAGACATGATGTTTGTTTGGATTGGAAGCAGGAGAGCAAAAGTGTGGGCCGAGAGAAGTAGATATGTCGGAGGTATCATTTAAAGGTTCAATGAAAAGACCTTGGTACTGGGTACAGTGGTGCACACCTGTAATTCCAGCAACTCAGGAAGCTGTGGCAGGAGGATCACAAAGTCAAGGCCAGCCTCAGCAACTTAGCAAGACCCTAAGCAACTTAGTGAGACCATGTCTCAAAATAAAAATTAAAAAAGGGGGCTGGGGTTGTGGCTCAGTGGTAGAGCACTTGCCTAGCATGTGTGAGGCACTGGGTTTGATTCTCAGTTCTGCATGTAAATAAATAAATAAATAAGAAAATGTTCATTAACATCTAAAAAAGATAATTAACAAAATTTTTTTATTAAAGACTGGGGATATAGCTCAATGGTAGAGTACCCCTGGATTCAATCCCTAGTACCACAAGAAAAAACATAAAATTAAAATTAGAAGGTCTTGGTTGATGGAGCAATATGTACAGAGCTAAAGGAAAGTAAGAAAAATGCAATGAAGAGAACACTCCTGAAGAGGGTGGGGGTGAAGTTCAGAGGTAGAGCTCTTCCCTAGCATGTCCAGGGTCTTGAGTTTGATCTCCAAAATCACCACCACGACCACCACACACACACACACACAAAAAAAAAAAAAAAAAAAAAACCTAATGTTTTGACTTGAACTTGAACATCAAGGCAGATATTGCTTGTTTTAATTGAATTGAGGAGGGAGCACTTAGAACTGGGTTCTATGTAGTAGTTTAGGGAGATGTAAAGACAAGAATTATGAGCTATGTTTTGGTTGAAGATATATGTTAAGCCTTCAAGAGAAGCTGTCAGGAATTCATAAACAGGGCTGGAGGGTATATCTCAGTGGTAGAGCCCCAGTTTAGCATGCATGTGCAAGGCCCAGGGTCCAGTCCCCAGCACCACACACACACACACACACACAGAAGAGTAAACAACTAAGTGGTAGAAAAGGAGACTGAGGTTGCAAAACAGTTATACAGGTACCAAGATTTGAGAAGATAAATGTAAAAATGACAACCAAAAAAAAATTTTAAAGTGTCTCTCTCTCTCTCTCTCTCTCTCTCTCTCTTTCTCTCTCTCTCCTCTCTTCACCCGCCCCCCACCCCAGCACCATCTTAAAAGAAAGAAAAGTGAAAAAATAACCGCTATTATGGGATCTAGTTAAGAGCATGCTCTGGAGCAGCTTAAGGTCAGTTGCTATCTTTACCATTTACTCCTGTGTGACCTTGAATATGTCTTCTTAGAGTTTCAGTCTATCTCAGTTACTGTTCTATAAAATATCTAAAAATAGGACCTACCTCTAAGCACTGTCATAAGGTTTTACTGAGTTCATGTGTGTGGCAAGTGTTCCCAACAGTGCCAGGCCCACAGTAAAAGCTCCCAGGATTTAGGTGGCCTCTGAGAGTCTCCAAGGGGTACATGCCCCAGTGGAACAAAACTACTTTTAATTATCCAAAACAGAAAAGATTTCTCACCACTGGGTCTTTTCCCAGTTCTACTTATAACAAGACATATGTGTCCTTAAAAACCACCATGCTATGCAAAATTGTACAATAAAAACCACAAGGCTTACGGGAAACTGGGATTTAGTGGCACAACACTCAGAGACATCTTCAATGACACGTTAGCAAAACAGGAATCAAAATTAAAAACATTTGTGCATCAAATGACACTATCAAGAGTGTGAAAAGACAACCCGCATAAATGGAAAAAATATTTGCTAAAATAAATTTTATACCTAAAAAAATTCCAAATAATTGATCTGATAAATGGTCCAGTATCCTGAATACATACAAAATGCATATAACTCAACAGCAAAAAGACAACAGTCCAATTCAAAAAATGGTCAAAAAATTTGAGTAGCTTCTTCTTCAAAGAAGGGATACAAATTGCAAACAAGCAAATGAAAATAGTTTCACCCTCATTCCTCATTAGGGACATGCAAATCAGAACTGAAATCAGAAGCTGATAGCTGAGTGGTAGAGCACTTGGCCACCATGTGCTAGGGCCTGGGTTTATCTCCAGTTTCTAAAAAAGAAAAAAAAAATTGTAACAAATACCTCACACAGTGTAGTTGAATAAACTGAGGCTTCCTGGTGAATAAGCAGCTGGCAAGTGGAGCAAAGACCAATAAAGTAACTGTAATGGGAAGCCTGGTACAAAATAGTTATTTAAAAATTTTAGCTTCTTTTCCTGAGCAGTCCTAGGAAAAGAAGAAAAAATTCCCAAGAGGATGGTACTGTTTTATATGGTGCACAACAGAGAAGCTACATCTCCTATGGGAACGTCAATGGCTCCAGACAGAGCTTCCTGCTCTTTATGCCACATTAACTTTTGTCTACACTTTAGGATCTCAGAGAAGTCTGGGCACAATGGTGCATGCCAGTAATCCCAGCAACTAGGGAGGCTGAGGCAGGGGGATTTCAAGTTCAAGGCCAGCGTGGGCAATTTAGCAAGACCGTACCTAAAAATAAAAAATAAAAAGAGCTGGAGATCAGTGTAAAGCACCCTGGATTCAATCCCAAGTAAAAATAGATAGATAGATGGATAGATAGATAGATAGATAGATAGATAGATAGATAGATAGATAGATAGATAAAGTCTAAGAGAAGGGCAGCAAGATGCTCATATTGAAAAACTGTTAAATGACAAGCAATCCCCCCAGCACCTATATCCCATGAAGTCATATGTTCATGTCTGTTTTCATCTCTGAATCACTGGAGGAATTCAGGACTGGAAGCCAGGCTAGGACTCACCCTGACAATGTTCTGATTTGGTTTATGCCTCCAGCTTGCCCTTAAATCTATTCTCATTCCTACAAAAGGTGAGAGGCACCTGGTGAGGTGGAAAAAGGATAGGCTGGAGGATCCTGGACTCCAGTTACTTCGGAGCTGGATGTCCTTGAACAATATTGCAACATTTCTCTGAGGTCCATTTTCTTTTTTTCTTTTTTGGTACTGGACATTGAACTCAGAGGCACTCAACCACCGAGCCACATCCCCAGCCCTGTTTTGCATTTTATTTAGAGACAGGATCTCACTGAGTTGCTTATTGCCTCTCTGTTGGTGAGGCTGGCTTTGAACCTGTTATCCTCCTGCCTCAGCCTCCCAAGCTGCTGGGATTACAGGCATGCACCAACGCCCATTTTCTTAATAGTGAAATGGAGACAGGAATAGCTATCTCATCAAGTGGTTAAGAAGATTAAGTGAGATCTTTTTAAATCACAAATCCAATAGAAGACTACCTTTTTATAGCTTGAAGATTCTCCAGGGCTCTTCTGACTTTTCCCTGCAAAACCCAGTCCCTGGGCAGCCTCACATGCCTGCCTCTCAGCTGATACTCCCTGGGCAGCCACAGACCAGTACTTTCACTTCCTGAAATACACTCATTCTCTCTTGTTCCTCAGCAATCATTCTTCCATCCAGTGAACATTATGGGGGGGACCCTGTTATAAGTGGGGCCCTGAATTAAATGCTAGGACTATAACTCAGCAACCAGACAGACACAGCCCCTCCTGCCTGAGGTCTCCAGGTTCAACAAGGGCTCAGGTGAACAAAGATGTCATTACAGTTCTGGTGCTGACTAATGTGAGAGGGAAGGGCAAGGTGTTGTCCAAATGTCTGGGGAGGTGGGAGGCTCTGGAGAATGACCGCTAGTTAGGCATGAGATTTCTTTTTGTGATGATGAAAAAAAAATCAAAATGAGGTCAAAGTTGTGGTTGCACAATTCCGTGAATATACTAATACTCACTGAAACACACACTTAAAATAGATGAATTAAGTGATATGCAATTGTATCTCAATAAAGCTGCTGAGAAAGAAATTGATATTTAAGCCAGATGGCAGCAGGGTATCAAACCACCCTCCCTCACCCAACACTGAACACCAACAATGTTCTGGGGATGGAACGCAGGGCCTCACACATACCTGGCAAGAGTGCCACCAATTGATCCACATCCTATCTCCAGGACTTATTTTTTTTTTTTTTTTTTTTTGCGGTACTGGGAATTGAACCCAGGCACACTCTACCACTGAGCTACAATCCCAGTCCTTTTTATTTTTTTATTTTGAGACAGGGTCTTGCTTAATGGCTGAGACTGGCCTTGAATTTTCAATCCTCCTGCCTCAGCCTCCAAGTGGCTAGGATTACAGAGATGTGCCACCATGCCCAGCTGCCCAAGCTATTTTTAAATGTTGGATACTATTCCCTTTCCATTGATTCTAAGTACTGGAATTCTTAGTCTGGTGTCTGGAAAGCAAATTGGTTATCATAAGTGTGGTACAAACAAATCAAAATGAAAGATTTTTAATGGTTTTGAGGGATCTCTGAAACCCACTAAGTAATAACCCAATCAGTTAGGGACTGAGTTGTTAACATATCTTGGATCTTGAGAGTGCTGTACCCTGATAAAAATCTGAATATTCAATCTGATTTAATTTTTTTTCCCATACTTGAACATGGGGTGCTTTACCACGAGCTCTATCCCCAGTCCTTTTATTTTTTTCATTTTGAAATGAAAGTCTAGCTAAACTGCCAATGGTGGCCTTGAACTGGAGATCCTCCTACCTCAGCCTCCTGGAATAGGTGGGAGCATGGATCAATCTGAATTCATTCACTGACACAACATCTGTTTATTGAGTATCTATATGTGGCACTTTATGATATGAGCCTTGAACAGTGGTTATCTTTTAAAGATGCTCTTCCTTCTTTTCATTTTTTATGCCCTTCTTTTTTATACTCTCTTCATAAAATACTTATTTGAAACCCATTATTTGCTAATAGAACTGACTATTAGACATGAGTGCTGTCCCTTAAAACCTGGATACAAGTTGTCCTAGTGTAACCGGGTTTACTTGATGCTATGACTATATTCCCTGTTGCTTTGAAACTTACATGTTTTGTTCTTTTTCCCAACCTTCTCCTCCCTGATCTTCTTTTCCCTCATCTTCTCCTTCCTGATCTCTCCTCCCTAATCTCATTTCTCTGAAACACCTTTTAAAAACAAAACAACAACAACAACAAAACACCTGTTCTTGTTATATGGGCAGAATCACAGCCTCTGGGACAGAAGTTCCCTGTGTTTCTCCTTTGATAGCAAAGCAATAAACCATCTTTTTCCTTTTTCTCAAAACCATGCCCTTGTTATTGGATTGGCATGGAGACAAGGATCAAGCTTTTGGCAACACTACTGCACAATTCAGTCCTGGACACCACACAGAAAAGAGGCAGTAAGAAATCAACATTTGTTGAATGTCTATAATTTGTCAGTAAATGTGCTGACAATTTAAAGTATGATCTTATTTAGTCCCCAGAACGACAATTTTAGGTAAGTACAGGAGTCTTTCCCTAATCTGTGGTTTTGCTGTGTGAGATTTCTTATCTGTGGTCGACCATGTTTGGAAAATACTTATATTACCATTAGGTGTTTTGAGAGAAGGAGAAAGAGACCACATTCATATAATTTTGTTAAATTGTTTTAATTTTGTTTTACTACTAGTTATGAATCTTACTGTACCTCATTTATAAATTAAACCCTCTCGTAGGCATAGATAAAACAGTGTATCTATGGCTGATAATAGCTGCAGTTTCAGGCCTCCACAATTTGTCTTGGTAAGTATCTCCCACTGATAAAGTGAAACTACCTCATTATCATCAGATGAACAAAGTATTCAAAGATTCAAAGAGATTATGTAATTTATTTAAAGTCACATACACATTACCTAGAGAGGAGGAATTTGAAACCAGTTCTTCTGATTTTCCTTTTCATTTTATTTATTTTTATTTTTATTTTTTTATTTTATTTATTCTTCCAGTGATTGAATCTAGGGAGTTTAACAACTGAGACACATCCCAGCTCTGTTTTTTTTTTTTTTTTTAATTGAGACAGGGTCTTGTTAAGTTCTCATTAAATTGCTGAGGCTGGCCTTGAACTTGTGATCCTCCTGCCTCAGCCTCCAGAACCGCTGTTATTATACCACTGCACCCAGCCAGATATTCTGATTCTAAAATCATAATTTTATTTTGGTTTTGTCTGTGCTGCCTCCTAAGACCATGTTGATTAATTCACTCATTTATTCATCAGAGATTTATTTAGCACATGCATTTTGCTGGACCCTAAAGGAACAAAAGCAAACTCATGAAACAACCTAACCTCACAGAGTTCATAGTACAGCTAGGAAGATAAACTACCTTTACTGAGATTCACTGTGTCTGAGCGCTGTGCTGTGGGCAGCTGTATTCATGAAGACTCCCGTCCCATCCTCCCTTCCTACTTAGTGCAGGACCTGCATGCCAGACGCCCCTCTGCCTTTGTAGGATACATGCTTCCCCTTTTGTCCTTCCTTACTTCTTGGGATAAAACAGATTTTATTTATTTATTTTTGCAGTGCTGGGGATTGAGTCTGCATCCTCACACACATGCTAGGCAAGCGCTTTACCACTGAGCTACAACATCAGCCTTACCCACCCACCCCGGCCTTTTGTTTTCTTTTTGAGGCAGGGTCTTGCTAAATTGCCCAGGCAGGTCTCAAACTTGCAATCCTCCTGCCTCAGCCTCTTGAGCTGCTGGGATTACAGGCATGCACCACCATGCCTAGCAAAAAATAAATGTCAAGCAGTTAGGGAGGGTTATTCCTTCCTTCCTTCCTTCCTTCCTTCCTTCCTTCCTTCCTTCCTTCCTTCCTTCCTTCCTTCCTCCCTCCCTTCCTTCTTTCTTCCTTCTTCTTTTCTTTTTTCCAGCAAAGTATGTTATTTATACGTAGATATTACATATCTAGAAATAAAATCCCAGAATTCCATCCTGCTTCTTCCTGCTCTGTGATGCCAGCCAAGGTTGTCAGAGCAGTGAAACCAAACTGTCAGAATGGAAGCAGATTATTCTGCCACTCTTCTTCATCATTGAGTTGTACATTGAATGCGGGGCAGCTCACTTCACTTTTGTTTAACCTCCCAATGAGAGTGACAAAAATTTCCCCAGCTCTGTGAATGTAAATGATTTCAAATTCACCAGTATAACTATGCTTCACCATCGCAGTTAGAAACCAGTCAACTATTTTGAAGAACTCAGAGTTTGCTTCTCTCGTCACCGTCATGGATACTTGTGATAGCACCAGTTAGGACATTCATATGTGCTGTTATGGCTGTACACACAGAAAGATGCAGGAAACAGAAGAGACAGTGAATTCTAGTAAGAAAAACATCAAAATCAGGCAGAGAAAAAAACAAGTGCCTCATGGTCTCAGTCATGTGGAATCTAAAAAAGTTGATCTTGTAGCAGTTGATAGTTGAACAGCTGTTACTTGGCAGAGGGGGGACACATGGGGAAAGGTTGACCAATGTGCACCGAGTTCGATGGGAGCAAGAAGCCCTGGGGTACTATTACACAGCATGATGACTGCAGATAACAATAATGTTTTAGAAAAGCATGTGATCCACACCTGTAATCCCAGCAACTCCAGGAGACTGAGCCAGAAAGACCGAAAAGTTCAAGGCCAGCCTCAGTAATTTAGCAAGACCCTATCTCAAGGAAAAAAAAAAAATTAAAAGGGCAGGAGATGTAGCTCAGTGCTACGTTACTCCTTGGTTCAATTTCCACCAAAAGGAAAGAAAAAGAAAAACTTCAGTTCTGATCTGGCTTAGCCACTTCTTTTGCAAAAATAACAAGTTATTTAAGCTACCCAGTGCTGTGAAGGAGGAGTGATAAAGATTACCTCCCATGATATTTGGGTTTTGTTTTTGTTTTTCTTTTGGTAGTAGGGATAAAATCCAGCTGTTTACCACTGAGCTGTATCTCTAGCCATTTTTTATTATATATATATATATATATATATATATATTTTTTTTTTTTTTTTTTTTTAATTTTGAGACAGGGTCCCATTAAGTTGCTTTAGGGACTCATTAATTTGCTGAGGTTGTCCTCAAATTTTTGATCCTTTTGCCTCAGCCTCCCGGGTCTCTGGGATTACAAGTGTGCACCATCGTGCCTGGATATTTGTGAAGATTAATGTAATGCAAAGACAGCAGGCTGGGGATGTGGCTCAAGCAGTAGCGCGCTCGCCTGGCATGCGTGCGGCCTGGGTTCGATCCTCAGCACCACATACAAACAAAGATGTTGTGTCTGCTGAGAACTAAAAAATAAATATTAAAATTTCTCTCTCTCTTTCTCTCTCCTCTATCTCTCTCTCTCTTTAAAAAAAAAGAAAAGAAAAGACAGCAGTTTTTAAAATGATTATTGAATATAGGCTTGAGACAAGAAACACTCTGCATTGATAGAAGGAAGAAATCCTTGAGGTTCAGGAAATGCTTCATGAATCTAAGGCTTAAATTACTTCTTGAAAGATGAATAGATTCTGAAAAGTCACAATTGCGGAAAGAGTCTAGACAAGACTTGCACTTTTTCTGTCTTACATATTCCCTGACATGATGCACTTAGAAGAGCACCAGGAACAGGTTGTAGTAAGAAAGTTAGCCCTACTCTCTTGGGCAATGATGCATTATATTCATAACAGTAGAGACCCTTCCTCAGTCTTTACTCTCCTGACCCCAAAAGCATCTTAAGAATTTCCAGTTACCCCATTCACCAATTCAGCTAATGAGCCTGTCCGCAGATCTGTCCTCCACAAACGTCTCTTATTCCCCCACCCCATTTTTTGACATGTGTAGGGGTACCGGGGATTGAACTCAGGGGCAATTGACCACTGAGCCTCATCCCCAGCCCTATTTTGTATTTTTTATTTCTAGACAGGGTCTCACTGAGTTGCTTAGCACCTTGCTGAGGCTGGCTTTAAACTCCTAATCCTCCTACTTCAGCCTCCCAAGCCGCTGGGATCACAGGTATGTGCCATTGCACCTGGTTTTCCCAGCCTTTTATTTTGAAAGATGGTTTTGTTAAATTGCTCAAGCTGGCCTCCAATTTTCTAGCCTCCTGCATCAGCCTCCAAATAGCTGGGATTATAGATGTTGTGATTATAGTTGTATGTGACCATTCTTCAATTCTTAGTGAAAAAGAGAGAAAGAGAGTACTGAGGCTTGTACCCAGGGATGTGCTATCATAAACTTCATCCCCAGCCCTTTATATTATATTATAAAAATAATATTCAAAACTACTTACATTATTTTCCATAAGAGATGATATATGAAAGAATATAGTATACATATAAAAAGACTAACATGATTTCACACCGATAAATTAACAGAGATTATATCTAGAATGGCCTTATTAGATGTTTCCTTTTTTTTTTCTTTTGTATAATGAACTATTTCTTCTGCATTAAAGAAAAACAGTGTCTTTTTGAGCTTGTATAAAATGTTACATTAAGGGAAATAATGTAAAAAATTACGGGAGGATGCAACGGATGATGGCTGGAGTTGCCATATCTATTTTTCTGTAACATCTCTTAATATAAGAAAATAGTGAAAGATTAGTTCCCTTTTCTAACAAAGTTATGCATTCTCACCTTGTTTATTTTTATATTCATAAGTGCTCAATCAATATTTAGGAGGGAAAATACTTTAAAGTACTTTAGGAGGGAAAATAAAACACACGCAGACCCTATGGAACAGAGGCAGAATTGGGCCTGTTTTCAACTGGATTACAAAGGGACTGATATTGAAGAAATTTCAAAGACTCTGTCTTTGAAAACCATGTTTCTGCTGAGCATGGTGGCACACATCTGTAATCCCAGCAATTTGGGAAGCTGAGGCAGGAGGATCACAAGTTCAAGGCCAGCCTCAGCAATTTAGCAAGACCCTAAGCCACTTAATGAGACCCTATCTCAAAATAAATAATAATAATAATAATAATAACAACAACAACAACAACAGAGGCTGGGGGTGTCTCTCAGTGGTTAAGTACCCCTGGGTTCAATCCTGGTACTTTAAAAAAAAAGGAAAAGAAAGACTAGAAATCCATATTTCTTCAATCTGGGCAAAGGTAGACACAAATACAAGGAAATCTTTTTTCTTTCCAGGTCTCAGAGTAGTTATTTTAATAACTAATAAATATGTTGAATTTAAAAACTCATAGTAAAAACTTAGAACCAAAAAACATAAAGGAAAAGTTAAAACAAAGCAAAACAAAACAAAACTCTATCTCTCTCTGGTAGGTCACTCAGTCATTTCCCAAAGGCAACTTTATGTTCTTTCTCCTTTCTCCCTCTCTTCTTTTTATTTGTTCTTCTTAGTTTTACGTAACATTAGGATTCATTCTAACATGATTATAAAAGCATGGAATATGATTTGTTCTAATCCAGTCCCCTATTCCCTTCCTCTACTCATCTTTCTGCTACTATAGTTTTTTGTGTTTGTTTTTGATTTTGTTTAGTGTCTTGTGGATGGACATGAGGATGAGAGTCACTGTGGTATATTCATATATGTACATGGGACAGTTAGGTCAGATTCATTCCACTGTCTCTATCCCACCTTCCTCCCTCCCCTTCAATCCCCTTTGTCTACTCTAAAATCTTAGAACCAGAAAGTTGATATTTCCACTGATATTTCTTTTGTTTTTTAACTGTATGTTTTTGTTTTGTTTTGGTTTGTTTTTCGGTACTGAATTGAACCCAGGGCCGCTTAACCACTGAGCCACATCCCTTTTTTATATTTTATTTAGAGACAAGGTCTTGCTTAGTTACTTATGGCTTCAATAAGTCGCTATGGCTGGCTTTGAACTCTTGATCCTCCTGCCTCAGCATCCCGAGCCAAAAACAGGTGCGCCACTGTGCCTGGCTAACTTTATGTTTCTTTAAAATAAACTTTTTTTCAACTCAACTTATGTCACATGATCTAGTCAACTCTATTATTTACCGTCTTGGTATATTTAAATATCACTATATATGAAGTTTACTCACTTTTTAGTTTCATATATACATACATAATTTTATGGGCATTTTAATACTTGAGAAGTCAATATTCCATCCAATTAAACAACAAAATCAACCCTAACTTTACAATTTGGTGAATATCATTCTTCGCTCTATGCCTATCATCCCAGCTGAAGGAAAACAATCACTTCTTCCGACTGAACACTACATATGCACTATTCTGGTTTAGATCTGGAATATCCTCCAAAGGCTTCTGTATGAAGGCTCACTCATCAGTGCAGCCATGTACAGAGGTGGCACTCTGAGGGAGTCATCAGGGCTCTGACCTTATGAATGGATTAACTCATCAATGGATTGAAAACTTGATGACATCATTGGGAGATGGTAGAAACTGCACACAGTGAGGCCTACCTGGAGGAAACTGGTCACTGGGGTGTGCTCTGAAAGGATATATCTTGCCTCTTGCCCCTTCATCCCTCTCTTTCTTACTCCCCTCTCTCTCTTCCCTACCCAACTGCCATAACATTCATCACAGGCCCAGAAACAACAGGACCAGTGACCAGGGACTGAAACCAAGAGCCAAAATAAATCTTTCCTTCCCTAAGTTGACCCTCTCAGGTATTTTGCACTAGTGACAAAAAACTGGCTGACACATGCCCTAAATATTCTGCAAACATTACTTAACATCTCAGGACTAAGATGTAAATACTATCATCCAATTTTAGTATTTGGGAAACCAAAGTTCAGAGAGACAAGAGACTTGTCCAGAGATGACACAAGGCTCACAGACAATGTGTTGTTTTTTTCTTAAAAATTACAGTCTTTTTTTTTTTTTTTTTTTTTTGGTACCAAGGATTGAACCCAGAGGCCTTAACCACTGAGTCACATCTCCAACCCTTTTTATTTTGAGACAGGATCTTGCTAAGTTACTGAGGGTCTTGCTAAGTTTCTTCTCCTGTCAGCCTCCTGAGCTGCTGGGATTACAGCGTATGTGCCATCAAGCACACATGTGACTATATAAATTTTAATCAAATAAAATTAAAAACTGAGTTCTTCAGTTGTACTAGTCACATTTTAAATACTAAATTGCCACATAGGGCTGGTGGTGATCCTATTGGATAGTGCAAATAAAAACATTTTCATCATCACAGAATGCTCTATTGGATAGTGCTGACATGGAGTACTCACAATATAAAATATTATATTGTTTTGAGGGGATCTGAAATATCTTTATATATTGAAATGGAAGGCTACAAGTTCCTTTGTGCAGATTTTTTTATTTGTTTTGGTTTTGGTTTGTTTGGATCTTTTCTTTCTTTCTTTCTTTTTAAGAGAGAGAGAGAGAGAGAGAATTTTTTTTTTAATATTCATTTCTTAGTTTTTGGCGGACGCAACATCTCTGTTTGTATGTGGTGCTGAGGATCGAACCCTGGCCGCACACATGCCAGGCAAGCACGCTACCGCTTGAGCCACATCCCCAGCCCCATTTTTTCTTTTTTTGTACAAGAGATTGAACACAGGGGCACATAACCACTGAGCCACATCCCCAGCCCTTTTTCTTTTTTTTTAACTTTGAGACAAGTTCTCACTAAGTTATTTAGAACCTTGCTAAATTGCTGAGGATGGCCTCAAACTTGTGATCCTCCTGCTTTAGCCTCCCAAGTCACTGGGATTACAGGTATGCACCATGATGCCCAGGGAAGGTACAAGTTTTTAAACCTTTTTCTAACTTTTTAGTTTGGAGTATTTATTGACTCATAAGGCTAAACTATTTTTAAATAATTTGATAAGAGTTTGCTATGTGAATTTTTACATAGAGCAAGATTTTGTTTCCAGTGAAAATTTTATTTATAGAGTAGTGATGAGGTCACCTAATTTGTTGGAAAAGGCTTTATGGAAGAGGTGACTTTCAGCTAATTCTCTAAAGATAAGCAAGTAAAGGGATTAAAGAAAGAAGTAAAAGGAAACTTATAAGAGTGGAAGGAAGGGTAGAGCCACAGATGAGACTTTCAAAGCCTGGAGTACTTTGACCAGTTTCACGTTTGAGGAGTATTATGAAAATTAAGCAACATCAGATACCTGAAAGCACTTCATAAACTATAAAATACTGTTCTGTACAATTAAAAGGAATGTTGTGGGAATCAAGCAGCAGATTGTATATGCCTTAAAAATTTATATACTTTGGAAACAAAATTTGTGTAAGAGTATTCTTTTATATTAAAAAAAAACTAAATCATTGATAAATGCGATTATATGAATAACAAATGCATATATAGCATTACATATGCCTCAGGACTGAATTAATAGCACATTGACTTGTTTCGTACCTCTGAGGAGCCACTATTATAAACTGTATTCTCGTATTGTGTTCAAGAAAAAGGAGAGCACAGAAAAGCTAGTCAGAAATATCATTCTACCTCACGATGATTTTCGTTTTTCTTTTGCATAAGCCTGTGTCTTTCAAATAATCCACAAGCAAATAGCTCTATTCTGTAGATGAGAAATTATAAAAGACCATGTAATCAGCTGACAAAGGAACTGAAAACAAGCCCAGAGGAAATGCATGGCTGTTCTTACAAAGTCACAATGTACTGTTCTGTTTGCCTCCCACTCTCAAAGTGTATATTCCTGACATTTCTTGTCTTATAATTGGACTTTGTGAATGAGAGCTGTAGGCTGCTGTCTGGTGAATGATCTGAAAAGGATCTGCTCAAACAGTGGAGGTGCTGCAAACGCTGAATCCCAGGCTTTGTGTGGGAACTCAAATCAGAGGCATAAATTAGAAATTCAGAACCTCAAATTTTATTCTATATAAAATAAGAACTTTTTTTTTTA
This sequence comes from Marmota flaviventris, assembly GCF_047511675.1. Taxonomy (NCBI): domain Eukaryota; kingdom Metazoa; phylum Chordata; class Mammalia; order Rodentia; family Sciuridae; genus Marmota; species Marmota flaviventris. Next base: position 85,470,487 of record NC_092505.1, read on the forward strand.
AGTCCCTCATGGAGACTCTGCGTAGAATTTGATAACATATAATGCAGAAACCAAGTGCCTAACTTCGATTTTAGAAGTTTGGGGTCCTGTGGCTTCCCAGAGTTTATCTGTTACAAGTGTTTGAGCCAGAAAGAGAAGTGCTACCAGTAACTTTCACCTCCTTGGCTTCCTCATCCCAGCTGTTCAACAACTGTGAAAAGCCGTACTTATTAGCATTTCCTTATCATGGTGGACTTTCTGCAGTGTGTTTAATTCCATATCTCATTTGATCTAGCTGAGGAATGGCGCCAGTTAGGCAAGAACGAGATCACGGAATCCCTGGAAATTATCAGCCGTATTTAGTAAATAAATCTTCTTGTGTGCCTACTATGTGTCACATGAGAACCAACATCTGGACAGTTTTATTCACATTCAAATGGGGCCACAACAAGGATTCTCTTTTGTTGGCAAAAGTACTAAAGGAAAAAAGAAAAAAAAGAAAGAAAGAAAAAGCATTTCCTAAGCAGAATTTATTAAAAAATAGGCTTGGAAAAAAATCCATCATGTTAATGGTGTCTTTATGTCTCTGGGTGTTAACATTGTGGGGTTTTCCTCTTCATTCTAACTTTTTTTTTTTTTTTAACAGCAGGTTTATTTAACTTTGGTGAACAGAAAATGAAAAAGTAAAAAATCTTAAAGAAAAAAGATTCTCCACAGTTTGTACAAAATACTAAAGAGATTCAAATATAAACAAGTCTATTGATTGGTAGAGTTGACTGCCAATCATATTGATAGACAGCATGACTCCAACTATTTGTTTTGTTTTATTAATCAGAGGTTTTAAGTTAGTTTAGTAAGAAGAAAATATACCTTGCATCTTGTGAAGGCATTAACTCTTCCTAGACTCTAGGACTTTATTGAAAGAATTAATAAAATCTTACTCTCCAACCCCAAAAACTCTAAAATAATTTGAATTATTTTTCATGGTGCTGGGGATCAAAACCAGGGCCTCACACATGCTAAGCGAGTGTTCTACCACTGAGCCGCAACCCCAGTCCTAATTTGAATTTTTAATCTGCGATTTTCAAAGGTAATCTTCAAATCCTGAAAGAGAGGAATATTATGTTTTCCATTAATATATGACATTTAAGGATTAAAAACCGCCACCACCATCACCACCACAAAAACAACACAGAAAATTCACCCAGGTCCTTCTGTTATAGTTGTGTGACCTTTGTGCTGTCACAGACTCCTGCTCCCAACTAAGGTCAGTTAGTCAGAAAGTCAGAGAGAGCCACAGTATCTGAAAGGGTCATTCATGGAGGCTGAGCGTGAAGGTCCTCTGTCCACAGTGAGTTACCCTGTGCACATATCCTCAAAGCACAGATGGTTCCTCGGGGCAGGAATTAAAGATGAAGGGAGAACTGATTCTCAAACAAAATACAGTACATTAATTCACTTGGAAGGCACCAGGGTGTGTCTGCTGTACTGACTTTTCTGAAGACACAGAATCTGGCCCTATGTCTAGTTGTCGTAAATATGTTTACTCCTTATAACATGCCCATAAATTTCCCCTAAAGAGGACTAGGGCTTATCACCAAATTCTAAATGAACTGTTTGCTGGTTTGAAAACTCTGGAGGTTATTTGAATCTCAGAGGCCCTATAGGTCCCTATGTCACCTTAGTCTTCAACCTCCTCCAGAAGGTCCCAAGAGTAGGCAAAACCTTTCATTCCCTAGTTCTGGCAGTCACTAAGGTGTCCCCAAGGAGAAAAGAAAAGGGAGGACTGTGCTGGGTGAGGCTGGCCTCTCCTAGCTCTTATTAATAGAGAACATGTGGGCTGAGGCGAGGGCGGGGGCTGGGCTTGCTAAGTAAACAGGATGGATGAGAAAGAGAATAATGCTTTTATATTCTTGTCTATTATGGATCCTGGGAGGCTTTTTAATGGAGATGAAAGGCAGAGACAGATTTCAAGGAAGTCGTTTCCAAAGCTAAATGTGCAGGTCACTGATATCTATTTCTCCTTTTCCCATGGAAGTGGGCTATGTGGTCAACTGCCATTGCCAACCAGATTTCACCAATGTCTTCTGAATCTACGGCTCAGCTACGACTCTGTCTTCTGGGAATTCTTTTTTTTAGACCTTTCATTTATTCATTCATTCCACTAATATTAACAGGGTGTCACTATTAGCCAGGCACTTTGGGAGCACTAGGAATATAGCATATATATAATGACTTCATCAACCCTAGTCATTCATTCCCAAAGGCAGATGCAGACCAGGATCCACTGCACCCAGGTGCTAAGGAGCCTGGAGACAGGACTAATTCAGACTCTGCCTTGGGAAGTGTGGTCAGGGAAGGCTCCCCTGAAAAGGGGTCCAGGACACCTAAATTGAGCCTGGAATGAGTCAGCAAGAAAAGGAGGGGGAGAGCTTTCTAGGGAGCTGATTCCATACCTGCAAAAGCTATGAGTCTTGAGAATGTTGCTAAATGGGGGCAAATGGCATCCTTCCTTAGAAAATGCACACTCCTCGCAGGGAGGAGAAAGAAGACAAAGGTATTCTCACAGATATTTAAGGAAAGATGCCGTAGAAACTACACAAAAATTATGCAGTTGTTTCAGAAACTATACAGATGTGATTCGTCACCTGGAGCAGGAATGAGAAGGAGTGCTATTTGCATGTGAAACTTTCTTCCACATGCTGAACCATTTTCAGCACAAGCTGCAATGTTGGTTTTTTTCTTTTTCTTTTCTTTTTTTTTTTTTCCTGTGTATTTGCTTGCTTGCTTTTTTTTCTATTTGGTACCAGGAATTGAACCCAGGGACGCTTTACCACCAAGTCCCATCCCCAGTCCATTTCTACTTTTTGTTGTGATACAGGGTCTTGTTGAGTTGCTTAGGGCTTGATAAATTGCTGAGACTGGCTTTAAACTTTCGATCCTCCCACTTCAGCCTCCCAAGTCACTGGGATTACAGTCATGTCACATGGCACCAGTCTCCAATAGCTTTTTAAGAAAAAAAAACTGTGAGGCAGTTTTCCCTTTCTTTATTAAATGGGAAAGAAGTTTCCTCTTTCCTTATTAAAAATGTTAATATTCTTACATATATACATGTGTACTTATATATGGGGACTTTTTTGAGGGGAGGGGTGCTAAGGATTGAACCTCAACTTTATACACACACTACCACTGAGCCACCGGCCCCCACCACCAGCCCTTAAGAGACTTCTTAAGACTTTGCTTCCAGAGCCTTAGAAGAAGCATGGCTAAGACAAACTACGATGTTTCTTACATTTTAAATTTTGTATTGACATCAGCATGTTAGAAAATTTTCTTATCAATGAAATTTTAATACAATATTTACAAATATCACAAATATTGAGTATTTGGAAGATTGCTATAAATATCTTATATCTACCTATAAATATAAAAACATATGTATGAACATATCTATGACAGGTTTTTTGTTTGTTTGTTTGTTTGTTTTGTTTTGTGGTGCTGGGGATCAAACCCAGGGCCTTGTGCATGTGAGGCAAGCACTCTACCCTCTGAGCTCCATCCCCAGTGCTATGACAAGGTTTTAATGACATAAATAACTTGGATAGTATTGGAGAAACAAACTGTTACAGATTTTTTTTTCATTTATCAATTTTATATAAAAAGAAATGAGAAGTTTGTCAGCGTTAAAAAAAAAGTACTTTATTTCATGCCATTATTTCTTTTCAATCTGCTAGCTAAAAACATGTCCATATCAAGCTTTTGTTTCCTGATCCTTATTATAGTCTCCATAAAAATCATTAGAAATATACTGTCTCAAAAAGAGAAGCTGATTCCTCTTCTGTCCAAATTGTTAGTTTTCTGATTGACTTTGAAAACCAAAACTTTACAGTCTTTGAGGGAAAATAATCTATTTTTCCAGAGAATTTCAATCTGTCAGTCACTCTGATAGACGCACAGCTCCTACTGTATTATTTTTTTTTTGCTTCAGCTAACATATGTTAAAACAAAATCATTTTTAAAGCTCAAGACAATTCAACATTCTGATTAGTTCCAAAAGTTCTCTTTCAGTCAACAGTGTCTGCCAAGTTTCCCAATGTAAGACATTTTCTTCAATTATCAAACAAGTGTGGGATCAGCCCCAGAAATAAGAACTGCATCCAAACATTATGTCTTAGCTGAAGAGAGGTTACAGCAGCTAAATTTGTAGCTCATATATTTTTAGTTTTAAATCTCACAGAAAGGAATTGTAGCTCCGAGACATGAAATGATTAAAAGAGGGGGAAAAAAAGTTTAGGAAGTCTTCACTGTTCATCATTTTAATCAATGATCCATTTGTATGTTGGCCAAAAGTATTGTTACAATGAATTACTGTAAGTAGACAGAGGCTACAGTTTTCACTGATATTTTCTCTTGGGGTCTAGAGAATTCTGTGTCTTTGGTTCAAAATACAGATTGAGTATGAATTATTGGGGGGTATTTTTTAACAATGCTTTTTCAAAGAAATACTTCGATGAAAAATTGTTTTAGTTGATGCTGAAGTAACAAGTTACTGTGCACACTAACTGCAAGTTTTATTCAAGTCTGTCATCCAGAAGAGTCTAGACATCTGGAAATGAAGCCATATTTGCTCAATTGCTATTCTGAAGAAAGCAAAGTATTACACAAACCAGTGGGCTAAGTCCAGGGAGCTGATTGTCTGCCTTCTTTCTTTCCTTCTTTCTCTTCTTCTCTTCCTTCCTCCTCCCTCCTGCCTGCCCTCTGGCTCTGTCTGGCTCTGATTTTTGCTCTCCTTCTCTCTTGGCCCTTCTCTCTCTCTCTCTTTCCCCTAATCTAGAGATCCTTAGCCTGAAGCCTGTTTGCCACATGTTTTTACAACTCGTCTTCATTAAACCACATTTCTGTCAGCCAGAATTGTCACAGCCGTTCCAATTCTTTAATCGTCACAACCCCTCAGGTGAAAATGTTTCAGGTGCCAAAGAACAGTGAGTCTCACAACTGGGCTTCCCTCTGAACTGCAGGGACAGACATGTGGATTTCAAGTTGGAATCTTTTTCTGTGCTCTAGAAAGAGACATTCTGAAGGATGGAACTGCCATCAGCTTCAAGTCCCTGGAGAGGAGCCAGTGTTGCAAGGAGGCCGAGGAGAAGATAGACAGGTCAGATCTCTGGTCCTCAGAATGGGCTGTTCCTTGGGGTCACCTGGGGGCTTTAATTTGAAAAATTGTCCAGATACCTGGCTCCCACCTGCAGAGATTCTCATATTGGCCTGCAATAGGAAGCGAGTCTCAGTATTTTAAAAAAGTAACAAAACTTGAGAACCATTGTTTTAAACTATGCTGTTTTCCCATTTAGGCCTTAGTTAAATTATGGTCAAAGAAACTGCCCCTCTTTCGTTCGAGCTGGAAAATTATTCCAAAAGGAGGAAAAACTTCTTTCTCTCTCTGTTCCTCATAATTATTTTGTTGTCACTTACTACAGTCAACTGGCCATCTACTAATCTATGATGATTTTTAATCAATTTATGTGGCCTATCTTTAGATGCTTGATGTTGGAAACGTTACAGCCAAGCAAGTCCAAACAGCTGTAGGTACAAACACCAGTTTGTTTCTTTGCTCCTTAGGCCCCCTTCAAAATATTGGTGAAAAACTCAGTTGCCTGCTGAGTTGAGAGGCTAAGACGGGAGGATTGCAAGCTCCAGGTCAGCCTCAGCAACTTAATAAGACCCTGTCTCAAAATAAAATAAAAAAGACTGGGAATGTATATCAGGGTAGAGTGCCCCTTAGTTTCAATCCCTATCGCTAGGGGGGAAAAAACAAAACAACAAAACAAAAAACTTTAGGTGTCTAGTGTGATACTAGTAAGCTATTCTATTCAAAGGGGGCAACCCGTATAGGCTCAGGGTCTAGGCAAGTGCTCTACCACTGAACTACATCCCCAACCCTTTTATTTTGAGACAGGGTCACACTATGTTGCACAGGCTGGCTTCAAACTTGTGATCCTCCTGCCTCAGTCTCCCAAGTAGATGGTATGAAAGGCGTGTGCCACTATGTCTAACAGATCCTTCAATATTTCAACAGAAGCCAAAAACGATCCAATTCATATGAGACCTCCCAATTTGTACATGTTGGCAAGTAATTAAACTGTGAATAATCAAAATATATCTGATGCTGAGTGAGGAGTTACACACTTATAATCCCAGCAACTGGGGTGACTGAAAGCTAAGGCCAGCCTGCGCGATTTAGCAAAACCATGTCTCAAAATAAAATAACAAGTGCTGGGATTTAGCTCAGAGGTAGAGCACTTGCCTAGAGTGTGGGAGGCCCTGAGTTCAATCTCCAGCACCAAAAGAAAAAGAAAAACAAACAACAACAACAAAAAGAATGTATCTGCAGACCAAAAGCAAGCTGCTAGCACGCAACATCTGGCCTGGAAGGCTCTTCCTCTGGTTTTTGCTCTAACTCCCTCTCAACTTTTAGTACTCAGCTCTGCAGACAGATACTTTGAGGAGGCTCCCCCAGCTACTCCTCCCCCCATCCCGGGGCTTCACATGGCACTCGGGCCTGGCTCCCTTGCAGACTGCCCACTACTTCAGGGCTGGCATGGGGACTTAGGGCCCTTATTTTGGGAATGTATGTTAATCTCAAATTGGATACTCAGAAAACAAGTATTTATCAAGTATATATGTGTGTACACACACACACACACACATACACAAATTCAACAAATTCAAATTATGACCACCCAGAAATACAAATTAAGACAATAGACACTAGGAAAAAAAACTCTCTCTCCAAATAGATCCATTTACCTTTACTCCTCCCAGGATAATTCACTTTGTGAGAACCCTCAGAACACCTCCATGGGAGCACTTTCATCCTTAGAGGCTCTGCTATGTGGTGGTTAGAAGCCTGGCCTTTGCAGACAGCTTGGGTTCAAGTTTGCTCTTGGGTTCACCTGTGTGAACTGGGGCAAATTGCTTGACCTTCTTATCCTTGGTTTTCTTTCTTTTTTTTTTTTTTAAATAATTTTTATTGTTGGTTGTTCAAAACATTACATAGTTCTTTTTTTTCCCCCTGGGGGGGGGGAGAGAGAGAGAGAGAGAGAGAGAGAGAGAGAGAGAGAGAATTTATTTATTTAGTTTTCGGCAGACACAACATCTTTGTTTGTATATGGTGCTGAGGATCAAACCAGGGCCACACGCATACCAGGCGAGCGCGCTACCGCTTGAGCCACATCCCCAGCCCCCACTACATAGTTCTTGATATATCATATTTCACATTTTGATTCAAGTGGGTCTTGGTTTTCTTATAAACTGGGGATAATGATAGAACCTTCCTTAAAAGGGTGTTAGGATTAATGATGCCAAGGATCATATACTGTGCTAGGCTGTTATTGTTAACCATGATTTAACACAGTGCCTCTCAAGAAATCTATGAGTTCCCATCTTTCAGATGAAGCTCCAAGGTCACTCTGATGTTGCGTTATAGAGCTAGTGTTTAAATGAAGATCTGCTAAGTACATCACTTTCCAATCAAAACAGAGAAGAATCAGCCCAGTCCTTCCAAATGTTTGCCAGACTGCCAATGCTTAAAACCCACTCCCATGTATTAAGCTGTCCCTAGTTTCAGATGAGGCCCCAGGACACGAAAGTAGCATTTAAGCCTCAACTCTGACTTTAAAGCCAATAAAGGTTGCTTTTCTTTGGGGGTGGCAGGAGTTGTTTGTTTTGGTTTGGTTTGGTTTGTGGGGGATTGAACCCAGAGGTGCTTTACCACTGACCGACATCCCCAGCCCTTTTTTATTTTTTATTTTAAGACGGGGTCTCACTGCTAAGGATGGCTTTGAACTTGTGATTCTCCTGCCTCAGCCTCCTGAGCCACTGGGATTACAGGCATGTACTATGATGCCCAGCTTCCTGAGACACTTTTTTGCTAAATTGCTGAGGCTGGCCTTGGTCTTGCAATCCTCCTGCCTCAGCCTCCCAAATTGCTGTGATTACAAGCGTGCACCACTGCTGCTGGGCTCCAGTAAGAGTTCTTAAGCTCTCTACCAGAAGCTGGGATTTCCCAGACCTATTAAAAATAATGATAATAAACTTACAAACCAACTTACCCACTCTTTATTTCATTTCCATCAGCTCATAAAAGAAAGAACATGCTAACACAAGTGCTTTTGAGAGGACACAATCTCAGAAAAACATAATTAAACGCTTTTAACTTTCGGACAAGCTCCAGACATGGCTTTTTTAACTTTCCTTGTGACCTGGTGGAAGCGCTTTCTTCACCACCGCCTGTCTGCTACTGGTCTTTCCTTGTCCCTCCCTATTTGGTCCCCTTTGTTGTCTTTCTTTTCTTTGACTGTTCCTCCTGTTTAGTCTTTCCTTGAGAGCTGAGATAATTGCCCACAGTTTGCACTGGAATCATGCAAACCAGAGAAGGAAAGCCGCCGGATCCACCCCAGGCACCAGGGAAAGGCTGTAGCCACAGCCCGGAACTGGGTGGCTGTCCAGGTGGGAGTGGGAGTAGTCACTAGGGGAGGTGCCAGGGCACAGGATGCAGAGTTCAGGAAAATAAAGAGGAAAAAGGACAGGAAGAGCATCAGAGCTTTTAACTCTACCTTCTTAACACCCAAAGAGAGAGAGCTGACCAGTGGCAAGAAGTTATGTTGACAAAGCAGGGAAATGTCACCTTTTGTACTGACAACTGCCCACGTGTACCGCTTTTTAAATTTTGATGGATTGATCGATGCAGTGCTGGGGATGGAACCCAGGGCCTTGTGTGTGCCAGGCAAGCCCTCTAATCCCAGAACTGCACCCAGCCCTGTGGTACCACCTTACAAGCGAGTCCCTTCAACAGCTTTCCTTTGGGGTTAACATTGAATTTGGTTCTCCTAGACTTAATCTAAAAAATGGAAGTCATATTCAATTTCATTCATTCATTTGGCATTTTTGGTCTTGTCTTGTGTTTGTTTTTCTGTAGTGGTAGAGATTGAACCCAGACCCTTGCACACCAGGGCTCCAGCTCTGAGCTGTACTCTCAGCACTTCATCTAACATTTATTTGGACCCTGCTTGGTGGTCTGCACTAGGGAAATAGTAGATTAATAAAATTTATCCCAGCCAGCCTTTCAGAGCCAACAGGGGTAGGAAAGACAGCTCAGATAATTTAAGAAATTTGTTCATTTTCTGTCTAGATTTGTATTGATAATTATAGTACAAGCAGTTTCTCTCTGATAGCACTGTTTGCTAATGGGGACTGGGCACTTCTGAAACTCCAGGCACTAAACATTGTATGTGAATTATCATTGTATGTATCATTGTATCATTGTATGTGCTAAACATTGTATGTGAATTATCTCATGGAATAAAAAAAGACTGGAAAGTATTACATGCTCAATAATTGATGGATGGATGGACAAATGATCTGTCACTACTGTCCTATAAAGCAGTTTCTATGATGACCCCAATATTATAGATGAAGAAACTTAGACATAGAAGAGTTAAGTAACTGGCTTAACATTGCACAGATTCTGACTTCATGACTTGGTGACAGAAAAGTGACAAAGAATAAGAAGTCCTCTCCAACTAATGGAGACATCCCAGGATGTTTTGGCACTGACAAAAATTACAAAGCAGGCAAATCTGAAACATATTTCCTTGTCATCTTGGAGACCATAGGCAGGGAGTTAGACCCCTGAATCAGAAAGATTCAGTGGGGGAAGGCAATTCTGAACTCTAAGAGAAGGACCATGGGATGGGAGTGACATGGCTCACTTGGCCTGGGAGAAACACATCCTAGAAGTGCTAAGTCCAGGTGTGGTCTAACAAATTCAATTATCTGTAAGAAGAAGGCGGAACACAATTACTTAAAGAATAAATAACTCTTTAGGAGAAAGCAGAAGCAAAGCAGGAGGAGGAACAGGTCCTGGTCACCCAGGATTAGAAGGCATAGTTTTCCAAAATCCCTGAAGTGGATAGCCATGCTTCCTGCAACCAATGCACACAGGGCTCCTTCACCTGAAATGCCTGTTTCATTGATTTTTTCTCCTGGCACATTAGTAAGATAGGTGTTTAGGGTTTATTTGGAGATGGTGGGTGAATGTAGGCAGAAGAATTCTCCAAGACAAAAGAAAGAAGTCAAACTCTGCCTCCCATCCCAAGAAATGTGCCTGTCTTCCATGCCAATTTTTGCAGACCCTACAGGGCTCTCTGTCCATGGAAATGGCATCTGAGCCAGGCACAAGGGTACAAGCCTGTATTCCCAGTGGCTTGGAAGGTTCAGGCAGGAAGATCTCAAGTTCAAAGCCAGCCTCAGAGAAAGCAAGCCACTCAGTGCATACAAATAAAATACAAAATAGGGCTGGGAATGTGGCTCAGTGGTCGAGTGCCCCTGAGTTCAATCCCTGGTACAAAAAAAAAAGGCATCTGACCAACTATGCAGTTGGTTTAGCAAGGTCTCCTCCTATTACCTTTGATAGAAAATTAATTATTTCTCTCTTTTGCAGTGAGTCTGCAACACTTTCAACTACCAGTATTGCTAGTGAAAAAGAATAGATTAAAAATGTGACCAAGTGCATTTCCTGAAACTCTTTGGTGGGGTTAAGGGCATTTTCTTTTTACCAAACATTTCCTTTTCCCTACTAACTTAAAAGGACACAATATGATGTGGGGACATGGGTAGGATTTGACCTCTAAATTCAAGGCCTTGGTTTGCTAATTCAGTCAGGCTTGTTATTAGATTTCAAGAGACATTTACCAACAAAAAGCTGAGAACAGTCATAAAAACCTTTCGTGAAAAATCTCCTATATTGGTCAGTAGAAAATAATTAAGAAACAAAAAATAAATAAATAAAAGAAAGAAAGAAAGAAAATAATTAAGAAACAGTATTCATTGTATCACCATAATTTTGTTTGCAGAAATAAAACATACACAAACACATAAACATACACGCAGGTAAAAAGATTAGAAGAAATAACAAAATTTACAGATAGCTCTCCCTGGATAGTGAGAATATGAGTAGTTCTTATTTTCTTCTTTTTACTCTTTAATTATTTTATTTATTTATTTATTCATTCATTCATTCATTCATTTTGAGATGGGGATCTTGCTACATTGCCCAGGTTGGTCTTGAATTCCTGAAACTCAGACCCTGGAATAGCTAGGATTATAGATGTATGCCACAGCTCCTGGCATTCAGACTTTTTTGGTGTGTGTGTGTGTGTGTGTGTGTGTGTGTGTGATGCTGGGGATTGAACCCAGGGATGCTGTTCCACTGAGTTATATGCCCAACTCCAGCTCCATCTCTACCCCTTTTAAAAAAAATTTTTTTTTGAAATAGGGTCTCACTAAGTTGTTCAGGTTGGCCTCAAACTTGCCCGACTCAGACTTCTTAATCATAATACTGGAAGCTAGAAACCAATGGAATAATACCCTCAAAATTCTAAAGAAAAATAATTACTAGTGTGGAACTGTATACCTAACCAAAGTTACATCATGTATTATGGTCAAAGGGGGAAAAAAGACATTCTCACAATTACCAGTTTTCAAAGCATTTACTCCTCCTCCAAACATAGTCAGTAAATCAGATAGAAGCAGCCATGGACATAGGAAGCAGATTTTCACGTGGGGGGTGGTGATGG